>NC_136000.1:24810048-24965048 GCF_048128805.1 Centroberyx gerrardi
GTGATGGAGGGTTAAATCGGTTAGGGATATACAAACACGAGGAGGGAATTTCAGTGGTCGACACACTGATTTGACACGAGTGACAAAACTAGCAGGAGTGCCACCCGTCCGGCTTAATGTCAAATGTGTGTATTATCCGACGTATCAGGCTGTCAACCTGTTGAGCTAATCCACTTCAGCAACAGGGCAAAGGGCCACTGAACCTATGAGATTTCCTGCTGACTGACCACAGCAGACAGGGAAGAGCCGCCAGGACAGCCGGCATGCCAAACACAATGATTATTTCTAAATATAAAAAAAGTCCTGAAGTACCAGGCTCCATAAATCACCTAGAATCAGTATTTGGTTGTAATCATAGGGGATCCATTTTTGTTGCTGCAACTCAGAGCTATTTGTCTTAATTTTCAGTGCTTGCAGGCATGATATTGAAGCCTGTTTCAAAAATCAAGCACCAAAAAGGTTTAGTATATCATCCCAAAAGGGAATAAGGGCCTATACTATGAAGCTTTGTCCTGAGCCTAAGGGAATATTTACAGTATCCCTGCTGGGACCAAATAGATGCCAAGAGGTCTAACAGATTGACTCACTCACAGGGATCCTTCTGTCTGATGTTACAGAGACAGGTAATGGTCTGCTGCCAGTACACAGCCTACTCCATGTTCAATTTAGAAACTGAATACAGTGTGTTACAGTCTTTTGTTTGAGGAAACCTTAAGTATGTCTCTAAAAACGCTGTAACACCCAGCTCACAGCTTTCTCACCGATCCAGTGATTCACTCTTTAATACCTGGAGCTAAATGGCTTACAGATCTACTGGATAGAATTTTATTTGATTCCTCTTGGCACAATGTAGTTTCTGGATGTAAGAAAAAAGTAGGTAAATTACTGAAGGCCTGGAAAAAGTTCCACAGACCTCAACGTTTCTACTTTTGGGAACTTTTGGTTATCTGTGGAGAACCATAGCATTCATGGAAAATTCACATACAAGTCTAAAAAGTGGTTTTGTACTGGTGGTTTGATCCCAGTGTGATTTCTGACATGCTGTCCCAGACAGCAGAGATCAAAGGGGCCTGTTCCTGGCCTAATCTCTGGTTTGTAGCATTGGATTAAATAGTGGAGTTCTGCCCCCCACCTAATCTACAGACTACCCCTCTGTCTAAGACATGGATTAGCTGCTAACACTTGATGTGTCCTCAGCAGAATTGATCATTTTCAACAATCAAATGATTTCATCAATCAGAAGAACAACCCCCAGTTCTAAGTCTGCATCTGCTGCTAATTTGGGAAGGATTTAAATTCATTTAAGCCTCTATGTATTTCTCTGTCTTTCTCTCTAAGCTATCAAGGAACACCTAGACATAGTAACACCAACATCTCTCCTCTCAGAAACACCCTGTACTCAAAAACAGCCACTTCAGCCTGTCTACTGTCTCAATACCAAGCCTGTTATCAGCACAACACTCAATATGGGACACACCTTACCCACTCTCATCATCAACATGCATAGCTCTGCAGTTCAACGTGTTACAGAATAACAGACTTGTTTTTCTTACCTGTGTGTTTACAGGTGGTTCTGCATGCCTATAGCGTCTAGATCCAGAGTCCAGAGCGTGGAGCGGCCAGCACACTTCTGCTGGGATTTAGACGCTCGCCTGGGCTAACAGGATTAACCAGCAGCACCTGAAGGACGGGGCACAATCCTGGATGGTCAGCCATCGCAGATTAGCGGGGAGAAACTCACCGGACATCATCCCTATAACCTACAAACTGTCACCCCACCAGGAACACAGCTACAGCCAAGGGGTGATTCCCAACCCGCATAACCACAGATTTTAAGGATTTTATGATGGAAATTGCACATTGAACCTGGAGGAATGTACAGCCATTCAAACATGAGGGGTAATTGTGTTAGAAAGGGTTATTATCATGTTGATCCCAAACTAAACTTAGCTGTAGAAGTCCTATCCATCCTTCACCTTTTCATCTTTTAGTAATGGTTGGTCTAGATATCAACTCTAATTCAGAAATAGAATAACCAGACTCAGCTACATTATTTACTATGGGGCCTCCTGGTGGCTTGGCAGGCTAAAGTACATACCGTGTATTTGTAATGTTGTGTGTTTGCATCTGACTCATGACCTTTGACCTCTGCTATCTCCTTGCTAAAAGAACGTCTTTTTGTGTGACCTTACACTGTGCACTGTCTGATAAAGCAGAAATGGCATAAAACTATTTTTTACCATCACAATCATGTTTTCACATAGCAAAACACACAATTACAGAAGTAGTATATAAAAAAAATCTATTTTGTATACATAGTGCACACGGTCTCTGTTAGAGGCTAGCAAATTGCACTGGTTTTATAGAAATATAACTTTCCTCTAAGTTCAAACACACTAAGCAAAACTCCCTAGTTGAAATGATTTCAAATATTTAAAGAACTTGAGGTGAGTTGAGTTCAGTCAACAGCTTAGAGGCTGATCAAGCCCACGGCAAGAAACAATTGGATGTGTGTGTGTGTGTGTGTGTGTGTGTGTGTGTGCGCACGCTTGTGTGTCCGCCAGTCCCCTACTGTCATCGGTGTCCCCTACATATTATCTCCTATCCCATCCTCATTACAGTTTTATCCCCAGCAAGTGACGCGGGTCCTGTTGCTCACTGGCCGGTGCTGAGCTATATAAAGACACCTTTTCACTAACTGTCAGGAGACAGAGAGGCAGGCAAAGCTTATTAGTAAATGGACAGAAAAGGCTCTGATGTTTTTCTTTGTGGCACAGCTGTGATCTTTTCATGGATGCCTAAGCAGACAAACTACATGAATTTGACTTTCCTCCTGCCATGAAAAGATCACATCTGTACCACAAATGGCTGAAAGAATCTTTTTTTTTTTTTCTGTTTGAACCCAACCACAACATGGCTGGGGCCGATCAATCGCGAAGAGAGCAAAGCGAGAGGGAGGGTGAAGGAGAGAGAAACATAGAAAGATAAAAGCACGGGGAGATGGAGAAAAAACAGGAGGAGGAGGTGAGGAGAAAGAGAGATAGAGGTGGTTGAAGGGAGAGTGAAATAAGGAAAGAGGGATCAAGAGGAGGAGAGAAAGCATGGCATAATGTCAGTAGGTGATTAGCTGGGATCCAGGACTGCTCTCATTAAAAGAATGAGTGTGAGAAACAGGACATGGCACATCCATGGGAGAGATAGAACTGAAAAATAGAGGGAGAGATGGAGAGATACAGATGCATTTTGTGACACATGTATACCAGACAGTGAAGAAAAGCCCCTCTATCTCTCTCCTTAGCTCTTATGTTATTTTTCCCAGCACTTTGCTTTTACCTGAGCAGTCCATGGATGCAGAAATCTTATTTTTTGGTTGCTTGTGATTTTGGTGATCTAAATTAAATCTTTTTCTACTGCTGCACTTGTTTTAAGTCACTAAGTCAGTAAGAGCATCCGCCTGAAAGGTAAATTGTAAATGTGGGGATGGAATAAGCAGTCAGTAAGTCAGTCAGACAGGCAGAAAGTCAGTGAAACAGCCACACAGACAGCGAGAATGGCAACGAAATGGTGCTGATCAGGCAGCAGGCGCTGGGCAGATCCCATTATGAGCTCAGCAGGGGATAAGCTGCGGGAACAGGCCGATGACACAGACACTGGGCCCTATAGGCTGGATTGAGGCCAGTGTGGCAACACCACACTGGCCTCAATCCTAATTAAACAACTGGATAAGCCGGGAGACAGGGGCAGTTTGGGAAGAAGATAAGAGGGGAGGAGGCAGCTTTGAGGCTGGAAAGTGACGGCAGAGTCTCTGGTAATGCGTTTCAAGCAGGTGAGTCTGCAGATAAAGACAGTGGGAGAGTGAGAGACTGCAGGTGAGTGTAAGCAAAAGGAATTACTGCTTCCAGTCAATTTAAGGGGGGAAATTATAAAGGAAATAGCAGTTAAATTGTTTTTGTTAAATTTGATGACATTGACAATTCAGTGTAACAGAGAGCGGAAAGAATAAGAGAAAAGGAAAGGGAGAGAAAGAGAGAAAAGGCAGGCTTAAGTGAAAGAAAGAAAGAAAGAAAGAAAGAAAAAAAAGGAAAAGAGAAAGAGCAAGAGGAAGAGGAAGAAGAAAGAGGAAGAGGAAGAGAAGATGAAAGAGAAAGCGAGGGCAAAGGTAAAGCTGCAGTGGATCATCTGTGACGGAAGATAATCCTGATTACCTCTGACATTAAGACATGGAGGAAGGTGCACTCACTCACTCACTCACTCTCTCATTCTCTCATTCTCTCACTCACTCACTCACTCACTCACTCACTCACTCTCTCACTCACTCATTCTCTCACTCACTCACTCACTCACTCACTCACTCACTCACTCACTCACTCACTCTCTCACTCACTCATTCTCTCACTCACTCACTCACTCACTCACTCACTCACTCACTCACTCTCTCTGACTCATTCTCTCATTCTCACTCACTCACTCATTCTCACTCACTCACTCACTCACTCACTCACTCACTCACTCACTCACTCTCTCACTCACTCATTCTCTCACTCACTCACTCACTCACTCACTCACTCACTCACTCACTCACTCATTCACTCACACCAGACAAAGGCAGTCACACAAGGACTCTATGCATGTGTTTGTTTGCACACACAGACATTAGCACACATACACACATATACACACATATCTGCTCCCATACACACACAAACATGGTTTTGCACATAAGCTTTTACTTTCACATACACAAACAGACTCCTTTTCCTCATTTTCCTCTCAGCATTTTTTTTTTTCAGCATAATGACAGTGCATTTTGTGCTGGAATTAATAAAAAACAGCAAAGGAGAAGATTTGGGAAAATTAGCAACAGGTTTCAACATTTTAGAGGCAATGATTCCCTCTGGTGGCCAAAAACAGAAGCAACATTTTGCACAGTAGGTTATAGGTGTATAGTTATATACAGTAGCATACAGCTAATAACTTGCACAGTATAAAGTGTATGCAGAGGGAAGAACTACAGTGACAGAAAGTGTTGCTTTTACCTGTGTTTTATTGTGAACTTCTTTAACATCCTCTATACCGGAGTGTACAGGCCTTACAGAACATGCCCTGCATGCATCAACATCTTGGTAATAATCTACTGCGATTCTAGCCAAAAACTAGAGAGCACAAACAGAAACAAAATGTACAAAACTACAAATGATAAGTATAATAAAAAAAGGGAAGAAAAACTGTTTTTAAAAAACTTTCCCTCGCACTAGTTGTAGGAAAAAAAGGTCCCCCACACATTTGACATTCACAGACAAAAGGCACAATGAATCAGGTAATACTGACACAACATACTGTATGACATTAACAAGCCAAAACAGAATACAGGTACAAAGGAAAGGCTGCTGACACACAAACCTGAAGCAAAGGTAAAGATTATTCTAGCATGTGCTGCATAGTGGCTTTACGCAGAGAAAAAGTTCTGTTTCTCAGTCCGTTGTACATCGCACTTGGGGTGTTGAACATTTAGTTTAGCCTTTACATTTAGTCTGGCTACTAGATGTGTGAGTGTGTGTGAGTGTGTTTCTATGTTGTGTTTGAGATAGAGAGAGAGAGAGACATAGAGATTTGGCACAGTGAGGAACATACACAAGGACAGGATATAATGCATTTAGTCATGGGAGATTCAAAACCTTTACATGAGCTGCAAATAGCTTACAAACCAAAACATTTTACTGGCTCCTTAGCTACAATCTGTATCACACACTATAAATGCTTATGTGTATTTGAGCTCAATTTCCCAAATGAAGGTGAAGCAAATTCATACATATGGAAGGACAGACGTGGGGAAAAGCAGTGAAACCCAGATAAAAGAGACAAGAAGACAGTACATGAGGAAAGAGAGAGAGCGGAAAAGTGGGAAGCAGAGAGAGAGATGAAGGAGGAAGGGAGGAGGGGTCCCACAGGAAGTCATCTCCAGCCAGCTCTCTCTCTCTCTCTCTCTCATGATGACAACAAACGGAGCAAAAACAAGACAAGTTTGGAAAAATGAGGAACGGACTTTGCCGATCTAGGTCACGAGGCGCAACGCCAGCGCTGCCCCTCCCCGCCTCCCCTTTCTTTCCTCCCTCCCCCCTTTTCCAAAGACTGTAACTCATGCAAAGGAAATGCTGCCCCCCCCCACCCCCCCCCCCTCTCCCCTACTCCCCTTTTGAATATTTGACTCCCTCTGTTTCATTCCTTCCCTCCTCATCCTGGCTGCAATCTCTCATCTTCCCTTTCCTTATACTTTCTCTCTCCTTTCCCTTTCTCCCTCCCTCCCTCTCTCTCTCTCTCTCTCTCTCTCTTTCTCCCTTGCATTTTTCTCAACACCCCCCCCCCCCCCACTCCCCATGCCTGACACGACTAAATCAGCAACATGTGTGCGCTTAATGGAAACCAGACCCTGACCCATTCTTCTCTAGCCTGCAGGCTTCTCCCTCGCACACACTGCATCAGCTCCCACTGTATTTACTCCATTTAACTCTAAATGCAGCATGAGCAAAAACAAAAAATAAAAAAAAAGGAACAGAGAGAGAGAAACAGTCAGAAAAAGGTAGATACTGCTATTATGTTGCACACTGTTACATTCACAGGACGAGCTGAGGAGGAGGTGAGAAAGTACTCATTATGAAATGACTGCAAGTCAAATTACAGAACATATATTTTGGAGCGCAACGTCTTAAAATCTACGTCTGCTAATAAAAGGAACACTCAATTTCCCTCGTTAAATGTGAAAAATTGCCCGTCTTTCACTTTATCCCTGCCCCGGGACGGGTCACACATCAATATGTCTCCGCTGGGACCGTGTTTTTAGTGGATAGTGCAGTCTGAACAGTTATTGTGGTGGAGCTGGGTGGGAGGAGGGTACGTTGGTGCCTGTGTGTCTGTGTGCAAAATCTATGTGCCTTTGTTTGGGTAAGTGGTCTCGATGTGTGCATGTGTGTGTGTGTGTGTGTGAGCATATGTGGAAATGCATGCACAAAGAAGGACAAAGAGTATGAAGCGTACTTATGGATTTGAGCTTATGTGATGTTTGTGCATGTGATTGTGCGTGTGTGTGTGTGTGTGTGTGTGCGCGTGTGTGTGTGAGAGAGAGAAGACACCAGTGGGAGATGGTGGTGAAGAACACACACAGCTGTCTCACATTCCTGTGATGGTTGGAGGACGAGCTTCCCCACCAGTGTCTGTGTGTTTATATGGTAAATCACAGAGAGTTCTGCTTTGCACACACATATATCTGTATGCATGCACACACACACACACACACACACACCTACACACACACACACACACACACGGAGTGAACTAACCTCAGCAAAACAAGAACAATCAACAACAGAATAAGGAACATAAAAAAGTGCAAATGATCTGTTACAAACAGAAAGAAAAATGTCAAGATTGGTTGAAGCACCATAGTCAAATCATAGGGAAGACTTTAATGTATGTGTGCGTGTGTGTGTGAATGAAATGTTAAGCACACATATATGGGAATTTGTATATTTGTTTTTATGACTTTGTGTATGTGTGTGTGTGTGTATGTCTGTGTGCTTCTGTATACTGTATGTGCATTATCGACTGTGTCTGTTTATACTAAAAAATAAACCATCTCTCCCTCCATTCTCGTCACTTTGTACAATCAGAATTGATAGAAAGGGCCCTTCCTAGTGTGTCATGTGTCTCTTTCAGTACACCTAAGGTCACTGCCACATCATTTTTATAATGTTGTGATGGAAATGAGCATTTTCTTAAAGACAGGGGGAGTCCACTCTCTTTTAGCTCGTTTTACTTATTCAGACAGTTGGAAAGCAGAGAGGGAGACAGAAGAAGAGGGAGGGGGGGGGGGAGGCACAGGAGAAAAAAAACTTCTGGCAGGATTCAATTCGAGGCCAGCAGGGGGAAACTTGCAGCCGCTGGACTCTCTGGGCATGAGCCTTATTTCACATGTGAGCAGTGTGTGACTCCAAAACTCAAGCAATGATGCCTTATGTGGAGTCTTATAATACGTACTGTAACGATGCTTATTTCCACCACGACATAATTACCAAAAAAAAACGTTGATGCCAGCAACCGTACCGGACAAATGATCGTTGGAGAACATGGGAATGCCCCTTTTATCTTCCATTCTGACCCTGCGTCCGCGTCACACCCAGTCCTGCAGCGAGCGTTTGCAGTGCACCAAGACCCTCGGCGTCTCTTTCTTCTGCAGAGTCCTGAGGATGGCGTAGATGAGGACCAGTATACACAGGATCAGCACCAGCGGGACCGTCACCATGATCAGGGTCATGACCTTCGACTCGTTGTCGGCCACCGTCACGACCACGTTCACCTCTTTGTCCTTCCCCTCCTCCTCCCCTCCGTCTGTGTCGTCCGGGTTATAGTCCGCGTCCGAGGTCCGGCCTTTCCCCGCGTCTCTGTCCGGTTCTTGGTGCGTGCCTCCGCCTCCGTCCGAGGGGTCAACCGGTTTGTCGGGCGTAGGCCGCTTTCTGTCCGTGTCCGCGTCCGCGTCGGGCTCTGGGTCGGCGACTCCCGAGCAGCCCATGAAGTCCTTGAGGATGGAGCGAGGGTAACCTTTGTCGGCCGCCGTCCTGCGGTTGTCGAACCTCCAGTAATTGGTGCCTTTGTAGAAATAGGTGTAAGCTGCATGGGAGAAAGAGCGAGAGACAGGAAAGAGTGTGATTTTCTGTTCATTTTATCATTTTCTAATGTCTTCCAGATATCCTTTTTTTAGTCGTTTGATTAACTTTGTTCAAAGAGAAGACAGAACATAACTGTAAGAAATAGAGAAAGAGGGGGGGAGTAAATCTAGAAAAGTAGCTGACACAGTATTTGAAACCAAGCCCATATGATTCACAGACTTTTTACCAATTCTGCAACTTGTACAAACTTGCTCAATTGTAAACTCATTCACCTTGACATTTGTCTTGACAAAGTAAAGGTGCTTTCAATTTTTGTGGGAAAAAAAAAAAAAAATCAACTACAGTCTCTGCCATGTCGCTTTAGGAACCACTGTGGCCTTTGCACTCCCTTCTTCATTAGCAGCTTTTCCACAGTAAGGGCCAATGGGACCTGGGCTGATGATTTTAACACTAGATTAAGGGAATAAACTACAAGAAAACAACAAATGATGCAAGATGCATAAAGAATGACATCCCCTCTCGGAGGACACTGATGGGTGTAAATGCATTCCTGCGTTGGCAACTAGAACCAGGCTGGTACAGTAGAGATGTTAGTTCAGTTTGGGTGGAGATGAGATCTGGCTGTTACAGAGCGCATTAGAGCCGCTCTGCCACAAATCTAATTTCCAGAGGAAGGATGGGCCAACCCCCAAACCAGAGCTCTCATTCCTCCCTTCTCTCCTGCCCGCTGCTCTCTCTCTCTCTCTCTCTCTCATCCCCCCTTACCCTTCCATCTCTCTCTCTGCTCTACTTGCTCCAGCCTAACCAGTCTCAGATTTAATTCTTTCCCTCTCCGTTTTCTTCCCCACCCCCTTTTCACCCCTCTCACCTTTCATTCTTCCCCTCCTCCCGTCTCTCCTCGCTCACGCTGTTGCTCCTGCTTTCACTACTCTTTTTCATCACAGCTTTTGCCCTCCGTTGCGATTCTCACGGCCAAGGAGCCATTGCATCCCCTGCCCCCACCCGAAAAAAACATATTCGCTCTCATTGACTGATTGAAAGTAATAACGTACCCCCGTCATCACTGAGGAAGGCTCCTTTGGGTGAGTCTGGGATTCTTCCCCATCTGCTGACTGGTTTGGGGAAGTCCGGGTCTGTGGTTCGAGTCTCCTCGTTGTATCGCCAGTACCTAAACACACAGAAAGAAGTATAAAACTTGGGTCTTTCTGCCATTGTTTCACCTGGTTTAATATGGAAGCTCATAAAGACCCATAATCAAATGCTGACAAATAGTGTTTTTTCTGCCTCATATTCATGCTATGAGGTGAAGTCAGTTTTACAGTGACAAGTCCAGTTAAAAAGACTAACAATAGCTCACTGTCTTCATTCTTGATACTGCTTTTGAATGTACAAGGTGACAATTGGATTGACATTACACCATGATTTTATCGTGTGTCTGTATGCATGTGTGTGTGTCTGTAATATACCTGTCTCCTCTGAAGAAGTATGTGTATCCATTGGGCTCCCACCAGACTGCTGCGTCTATCCGGTCTGCGGGAACTCCCTGTCCGTACTCGTGTAGCGGCTGTGGGTATCCTGGTACCACGTCAGCCTCTCTGAACACCCAGTACCTGTCATCTGGAGGGAGAGAAGGTAACGGGTGATGAGGAGAAGAAAGGAAGAGGAGGAGGAGAAGAGGGCCAGTCTGTCCGTATTCCTCTAATAACTGGGTAGTAGCACGACTGGCCTCTCTGCACACCTAACGCTTGTCACCTGGCAAGGAGGGGAGAAGATAAGAGAAAGGGTTAATAAAGAGAGGGAAAGAAACGGAAACAAGGGAAGAAGACAGAAAGAGAACATGTTAAGATATGGCGGGAACATAGGGCAGATGTCTTGGAGGGGGGTTTACACTTTCCAGAAGAAAAGCAGAGGGGACAGGCAAGGTAGAAAGTCTTAGCATAACCCTCATTTTCCAGGAGTTCCTTACGTGGAAGCCAATGTCTCCTAACACCTTTGGACACAGTTTCACATTCAGCCACTTTCCAGCCCCGCTGCCAGGGCATTGCAACATGCTGCGCTATAGCCTCACTTGTGCAGGGAGATTTTTACTCATCTACTGTATGCACTCTTAGGTTGAAATACTGTTTAATACTCAAAACTTTTGATGTGTGAGGTTTTGTGCCTCAGACACTGTTGAACCGTTCAACATTTCTGCAGGTTCTGATCGTACTATCCAAGGACCTTGCAGAGTAGACACAAAATGCGTCCATCAACCTATCCAACCTCTTCCTAAACCTTTCGGGGATGCGACTGCGACGCATCAAAAAGCAGGAATAACGGCAGAAATCAGCAAAAATAGGAACCTCCATTAGAAATGGATGAGAGTTATGTGATCAAAAAACGCCCGAAATCCCGAAAATGCCTGACAAATCCCTTCTCCCGTCTTCAGGGTCTTGTCCGAAAAGTGAAAGCGCTGCAGTCGGTCACATCTGGAGCGGAGCGGTGCAGAGAGGGGCTGATGCAATCCTCCACCTCTCGCTTTCCCCTTTCTCTCCTGCGGCCTCATGCTGCTCAGCTGGACGGGGGTTGAAGTGGGCCAGCTGCAGCTGCCAAGCCCCGCGAGTCTCATTCAAGACACCCAAAACACACCGA
Source organism: Centroberyx gerrardi (assembly GCF_048128805.1). NCBI lineage: Eukaryota > Metazoa > Chordata > Actinopteri > Beryciformes > Berycidae > Centroberyx > Centroberyx gerrardi. The sequence goes on from NC_136000.1 coordinate 24,821,340, forward strand.
TATACAGCGTGTATGCGCACAAAGAAGTGCATGCACACAAGGACACACACACATTCAGTAACACACGCATACACACATGCATACAAACACAAATTCAGCACCCTTTCCCTATCCACTGCCATATTTCAGACTGTTTATGCAGTGAGGTCATTTGGCCACAGGAAGAGTTATTTTTTCAAATAACTTCTAATGTTTTAAATATTTAACTGTGTGTGTGTGTGTGTGTGTGCCAGATACGGAGAGTTATAGCTGTGTTGAATTATTACCATCTCCTCTTAAATCATGCTGAGAGGGAAAAGCACTGAGTTTGCACTGTTTCCATTTAGTCTGACCAGTTCAAATCAAAGCACAGATTTGAGTTTCTCTCCCCACTTTGTGTTTATAGAGAACACACTAATATGGCTCCGCTTTGCCTTCATCCAAGGAAAAGTAGCTGGGAAACAAATGAACTGAACCCACTGTTGTGCCCTCAAGCGAGGTGCTAAACCATAAATAAAAAAAAAAGGTTTCAAGTCACACATTATGCAGTCGCTGCTTCGTTTGTGGGTGCTGCGTTAGCGAAGTGACAGATTTTATTGGAGCCGAACGGAGCAATAAAGGCTCGCACGTACCTTTGAAGAAGACGAATTTGCCGTCGTGGCGTTCGTAGGCCGCGTCGATGTCACTGGGCAGGCCGATCCAGAAGACCGATATGGGCATGGGATAGTTATCCAGGACCCGGTTCCTCCGCACGCGCCAGAACCAGCGACCCTGGACCGACAACCAAGGAAAATAAGGATATTGTTTATCTTTCATCCCGTTTCCTTCAACACATCAACATCATTCATAGCTTATTTCCCGTTGTTTGGCTTTGCTGTCATGACTTGAAGCGAGGTCCTGCTAATTCATAGATTTGGAAATGCCCTTTTGCTGTTTAGGTCAGGGGTTGTGAAAACACCAGTGAGCGATGGCGTGCTGAGAGAAGTCAGCTTGATCCGCATCATGTGGAGCATTCAAGTTTACAGCTCCAACGCAAACTCTATTTCTCCCGCTGAGTGTATTGACTCAAACGCTTCTGCGTTTAATAGTAATCATTTGATCCCTGCACAATGCGTGTAATTCTCACCTTGAAAACAAACATCTCCCCTCTCAGCATGGTCACCGTGTCAAAGTCGCCGTCGCAGATGTCGGGCGGCTGGTGGTCCGGCCGCTTGGGGGGCCGAGGAGGAGCGGGGGGGCGAGGAGGAGGGGGAGGCGGAGGAGAGGGGGCGTCCTCTCTCACCGACGGGGTTACGGGTTCGGGCTGGGGGTCGGTGGGGGCGGGGGTGGGGCCGGGACGGAGAGGAGGCCAGGGGAGCGTGGGGCTGGGGCTCGGCTCCGGCGGTTCCGGGCCGGCGTCGCTGGGGCTCGGGGGTTCCGGCGGGGGGTCCGTGGGGGACGGGAGGGTGGGCTCGTGTTCGGGAGGAGAGGGGGGAGATGCGGGGGACTCGCCGTCCGGTTCGTCGTCGGGGGCGGGATCGGCGGCGGAGGTGGGCGGGGCATCGGTGGCGAGAGGAGGGCCTAGGAAAGAGAAGATGGAGAGCCCAGGTTTAGAATCAGAGAGGGAAAGTTTGAGGAAGACGGTCGTTTGTTTTCATCCAATTTCCATCTGAACTGAAACGAATTCCACCGGCCTGGCTGTGTAGCAATTAAAAACATTTCTCTCTCTCTCTTCCTCTCGCTCTCTTCCTCTATGATTTTCCTCTCTCTTTTCCATCCATCAGTCAGGAGAAGACGGAGAAAGGTACAGTATTGTTAGATAAGTGGTGAATTTATAGTGTACTGCACGCTTTCTCAAAGGCCAATTCAAGGATGTGACATGGCAATGATCTCTCTCTTTCTCTTTCTCTCTCTCTCTCCCTCTCTCTCTCTCCCTCTCCTCACACAAAGGAAATGTAATTTTCCGTCCTGTGCAGTGGCTATAAGCTCACAGGGTTGACTGTGACTGTGCTGCTTGGGAAACTCTGGCCTGCTGGTTGCTAAGAGAGGAAAACACACACACAGAGACACAGATACACAGATATGCACACACAACTAGTTATGTAATCTGGACAGACAGCTGACAGGCTTAAAGCACTCGGACACATTAAGCTACGCTGAACCAAAATATTACTTAAAATATACTGTATATATAGAGCTCCTTATTAACTAGATATACAAGCCTTTTTTTACAAGCTCTTCAGTATCAGCAACATTTTAACCTTTCTTTTGAGACATTCTATCAGTGCTTCAAAAGGCTTTTTCATTGGCCAGGAATTGAACCCAAGCCTTTCATGTCACTGTCCCCCTCCCAAATGACCGGTGGGAATTCGACCACTGAACAACAAATGAGCAGATGAGTAAAATTTCATCCCGGGAAGCAAAAACTGCAAAGCTGTCTCCAAGAACATAAAACTCCCTCCAAAGCATCTCAAATGTTTATTCCTAACAGTGTTTATGCTGCGTTTCTCTGTTTGAAGTCTTTTGATGCTTTTTTTTTTTTTGCTGAAGACAGAGCTTTTCTTCTCACAATAGTTAACAAACACTGTCTGAATGATCTGTTTAATAAAAGGCGCTACTGTATAATTTCAGTCAAAACATTTACCTTACAGTATTTACAGCAGAAAACCTACAGGCTTTTACACATCTAGTTTAGAAAAGGGACCTCTAGCCAAAACACAGTTTACTCTAATGCAGGAATCCAAATAAAACAGAGATGTAACCGGGACAAAACAAGAGCAGAGAAGTGGGGGAGAGAAAGGAAAACACGAACCTTTATTAGAAAAATATGTGAGGTTCATAGCTTAAAAACACGAAACCCTGAAAAACAACTGAAAAACCACAGGTATTATCTTTTCAAGGCTGTCTGAAGAGAGAAAAACACATACGCACTAAATCTTTGACGTGACACTTTGACGATGAGATTAAAGTTTAGACTCTCAAATTTAATTTCAGGGTGCCAAACATACCAGACACAACTTTAATCTGACAAAGGAAGATGACAAAGCCTTGTGTGGAAGCCTTGTGCTGATACACAGTAAAAAAAACCCCACATCAGCCCAATATAAACAATGCCTGTGATGAATTCATGTCTTCAATTGAATTGAGTGTTTTGGGACATAATTACAGCTCTGATAAGACACACACAAACATATACATACGCTCCAATGCACACATGCTCAGACCCACACACTCACACACACACACACACACACACACACACACACACACAGACATGCAGTAGTGTCATCTGTGTCAATTAACAATGCCATCCATTCATCTAAGGGAAAGATGAGCGCACTATAACGGCATGCATGATATGCTGTTTTGTGCGAGGTCCATTGGAATAGTGTGTTGCATCTTGCTGTGTGTGTGTGTGTGTGTGTGTGTGTGTGCGTACATCACCACCAGGCTTCCTCACAAGGCTTCTTGTCTTCCTCTGACAGAGTGCAGTTGTGTATGAGTATGCAACACCCTCAAATTACAGCTGACAGTCTGCACATTAATTTTAGTATTTTTTAATATTACAGTATATTATTATTATTATCTGTACCTAAAAGCACTACTAGGCAGGTCCTTGAAATCTTCTGATTGTATCTGTATTGTTTAAATAACCTGGTCTTTACTGTTGTAAACATAAGTAAACTGGAAGAGCACTCGGAGAGTGCAGACCTCCGCCAAGGTTTGTGCTATTATTGCTTGTTCGTGAGTCGGATCCGGATCCGCTCCAAAATTTAATGGGTTCTTCCTTGGCCCATGCTACACCCTTCCACAAAGTTTCATGAAAATCGGGCCAGTAGTTTTTCCGTAATCCTACTAACAGACAAACAGACAAACAAACAAACGGCACCGAAAACATAACCTCCTTGGCGGAGGTAATAATCCAAATGCGTGTGTCCATACAGAATGTGCTCCTCACCATATATGTACTGTATTCCCTTGACGTCATCCTCATGCAGTGTGAAGTTGTGTGTGTGAATCCACTGGTAGAAGGGAGCCATTATGGCACTGGGGTTGTCCGAGTGCTCCAGGCCCAAAGCATGACCAAGCTCATGGACTGCAACCAGGAAGAGATCTATACCTGAGAGAGAGAGAGAGAGAGAGAGACAGGGGGGGGGGGAGAGAGAGATTACAGGATGTTGCCGTTGAAAAGCACAATATTGTAACCTTCCACTGGGTGTTGAATTTTCTTTTTTCTTTCTGTGAGATGTTTTTTTTTTTACATCTCACAGCACAGTGAGTGAATAACACGAGCAACACGTAACATTTTGCCAAACATATCAATACATTTTCTCAGTATTGGTCTCTGTTGGAGCTGTGCAGTAATTCTGAAACACACGTGTGCTTTTCCTCCATTTTGCAAATCATTACAACACTACAAAGATGGTGGGTGTACTACAACCACCTACTGTAAACCCATTGGCTACACGTTGAAAAGTTGAAAATGTTTCTTGCGCTAAAAGTGAACATGGCTGCGAATCAGCAAATTGAGCTAGCATGCTTTCTTAGCCTCAGAGGCTAAGCCATAACTTGACAAATATAATACACAGAAACAATCTTTATAATCTGTGTGCATTGTTTGATGGTCTTACTTCAATTAATTGAATTAAATTAAGCTAGCGAGAAAAGCTAGCAGTAAAAGTTCTAGGCAGCCAGTAAACTAGCTTGTTACCTGGTTGGATTTTGGCTTGGCATCAAAGCTAGCTGAGAAATTAAGTGCTAAAAAACAAATGAAGAGAAATTAAATGCTAAGAAATAAGTAAGTGATTCCCAGATATAGTAAAAACTTAAGAGTAGAATAGCCTTTGCAATGGCATTGAATATGTATAGCTTGCCGCCTAATAAAGAGTTTGTTTAAAGCTAGCATACTAAGCTAGCTAACAAAGTTGCTGGTCCTGGGAAGAGCCTGGTGAGGAGTGATTGGCTGAACTCTGAAGGTTGAGACGAGACTTTCAGGCCGCAGCTTCAGAGTCAACCGTGGGGCAAGAAAGGCAGAGAAGCTAGTCATGTCAAACCAGCGGCAGGCTGACCTAAAGGTTAGGGAGATCGTCCCAGGTTCAATCCCCACAAGAAAAAACAACCAACTAACCCGCTGGATCTTGGTTATCCAGTGTCCAAGGTTCATCTGCGTCAAAGTGTGTGTCTCCACCCATTCCTGGTCCGGGGTAGTAGGCGTGGGCCAGCGACCCCCCTTCGCCATCAAACAACGACATATCGCCATGGAAACCAGAGGCAAACAACAACAGGATGTCGGCGAGCGCTCCCTGGCTGCTGTTGTTGTTTTCAGCAGGTTTCTCCTCGAAGGTGAGCGGCGTGACCCGTCTCCAGACATCAAAGGCCTTGCGGATGGCATCATATGTCCGCTCCTCGCCCAGGGAGGAGGGGATGTGTTGGTCCATTATACTGAGGCAGGGAGAGACAGCATGTTTGAGTTCACATGTAGAATACACACTGAGAAATCTTCTACTCATCTCTCTTTCTCTTTGTCTTAACTCTGTTTTAATGCTGTAAACCTGTAGGTGATGTGGTCCTTGTCCCACTGCTGTCCAGTGAGAGTATAGCGTTTCTTCCTCGCTCCGTCATTCGCCGTCTCCTCTGCTTTTCTGTCAGGGAGGCCACAACGAGGCCGACGCATGGCCCTACACAGCCACACACACACACACACACACACACACACACAAACAAAACACAATTCGATTAGTGCTTGCAGAGTCAGAAACAACCAACCCTAATTAAAAATCACTGTAGTATTCCTACGAGGAATGAGTCTGTGGTACTGAACAGTGAGTTTACAGTGACCTTACTGTACTTTATGGTAGTTATTTTTATCTCCTATGGAAGTATGCATCTTATGTTGTACTGAAGTGAATTATTTTGAAGTCTCTAGCTTCCGATTTATGTGACTTTGACCTTGGCTCCATCCTTATCCTCATCTGACAGTTCAAAGAGGATGCTAGTTACATCTGTCTGAAGCAAGGGGTCTTAAACTTTTTCAGCCTGAAATACATGAAAACACGTTATTACCCTTGAGTAGTGTTGATGTTGTCGAGGGAATTTTTTTAGATTTGCATTTTCGTGCCTTGACTTGTCTGCGGGGGAAGGTATGAGAGACCTCCTGCTGCCCTGTAAGCAGACTGCTACTGCCTCAAACTTTAAATAAAGTGTCTGCTTTTAACATAAACATCAACAAAATTTTAGAGTTGATGTGCATCACTGGTCATTTTCAGGTGGGGATATGCAAGATGTGTGCAGACAGAGTTTGATATACCATGTCTACCTATATATATGTGTGTGTGTGTGTGTGTGTGTGTGGGCATGTCTATACGTGCATGCTCCATATGTTCCACCTACAGCATATACAGTATATGCTCCACCTGTGCTTACAATATACTCAGTTCTTGGGCTGTTTTCAGTCTTTTCAACAGTGGGAGTCAAACCCACACCTACTGAACACAGAGCCTCAGACCCATCAGCCATTCTGCTTTTAAAGAGAGTAATATGGGCTATGCTGTATGCAGCAGTGTGAAGTTCAAACAGGTACAAAAACAAGCTTTAATATCAATTTTCAGCGGTTGAATTCTTGGCCATTGCAACACTGTAAAATGTGTACAAAGGTTAGAAACGAGTTTGACAAGATTCCCATAGTCTGTGGAGCAACCAAATGTTCCTGGGATATAATCAGTAAACCCTTTATTATACACACATAAAGCCTGTGTAAATGGGAACGTTTCCATTTATTCGTCGTGCGAATGAGAGCTGGAATCAAACCTCTGGAAAATCGGTACTGGCAAGTTCCTGCTCTTGTTTAAACATGTAATGTTTCTGTAAATGTGCCCTACATATGTGAGAACAAAGCCCATGCTCATTTAAAGATGTGTGAATGGGAAGAGGGAAAGCTCTGAAACCATCTACACTGCTTCAAGATGCTCCCACTGCTGAGCAAAACGAATCATGCTTGGTTGCTGAGGTGAGGTTTGTTGACAGCGCAATGGTACTTAGCGTCGGCCCTGTCTTCCCAGTTCACTCACTGAAACTTGGAGCCATTACGGCAATGTGTGCAAGAAAACATATTGCGTCTAGAGAATACATGGAAAAAAGCCTGGATTCTGTAAATGGCTAATGCGCACAACAGTTTGATACCGCTGATGTTGCATGTCTTTAAGGAAACACATCCAGTAGAATAAAAGCCCCACAACTGAACAACATGAAGCTTACTTGACGGTAGCAGGGTCCATCTCGCCCGTCACCTCCAAGCCGTAGAAGCGCTGCATGTCGCTGATGGCTTTGGACAGGATCTGAGCCGACTGCATGGTGGACATCTGTCTGCTCGCCTGGGACAGGTAGCCAAACTGACGCAGCCATGCCTGTAGGAAAAGAGAGAAAGAATGAGAGTGGAGAGGCAATTCTGTATATGTGTGAGTGTGTGTGTGGGTGTAATAGGCTGAATTTCCAGAGAAAAGTAGCCAAACTGTTGCAGCATGTGGACAGAGTCTGTGCGTCTGTTTATGTCTTGTGCATGTGTATAAATGCGTATGTCAGCGATTAAGTGTTATGAGGGAGGGACTGTTATGCTAACGCAGGAATGAGCCACTGTCCACTAACTGTAGAAAGTATAAGTAGAGTAAAAGAATAAGGAGTTAAAAGAAAAGAGAAAGTAGAGATAGAGACCAGGTGGCTTCCATTAACATTGCAGCATTCCTGCTCGCAACTGCACCTCCTCCCCACTGACAGCCGAGGAGAGAGGAGGAGAGGAGAGGAGAGGAGAGGAGAGGAGAGGAGAGGAGAGGAGAGGAGGAAGGCAGGACACAGGAGAAATGAAAAGGGATGAGACGAGTAAAGAAAGGAGAGTGGCTATGAAAGGAAAGGGGAGAAAGAGGAGAAAGGAGGAGAAGAAAACAAGATAGGAAGAAAGAGGGCAGACGACACAAACTAAATAAATACATCTACATGTATAGTGTGGGATTCAAGCATTGACAGTCTAGTAACCCATCCTGGATTTTCCCTTTTTTGTTTTCTGCACCACTGTTATGTTGACTGACAGTCTAGAGCCACGTAGCCGGGCAAACAGGATGATGGCTCCTGGGGGAAAAAACTGTAAAGTGTTCAGATCTGCCTGTTAAGACGCCTCAACAGGAGAATTCACCAACACCATGGGCCCCTCCACACAGCTGGATCACGGGGCTCATACTTTCACGCATGTACAGGCCGAGGGCAATACACACACACAAAACACACTCATCTGCGTGCGCACACACTCGCACACACATGCCCAATTTCTACATAGTATGGCAAGCCTCAACCAATATAATGTCAAGTATGCCTATCATGCCCGAGGGACAAGAAAGAAGGAAAGCAAAAACCTTTTAGTTACAGATAATGAGGTTTTGCCTCATCTCGTCTTGGGCCCTCATATCATCAACATACATCATAGTTCAGGCAGGCAGATTGATAGATAGATAGTTTGAGAGCCACTTGCCTAACTTGTGGTCTCTTTCCATGTGTGTGCCACATGTGCAGTTGTTGATGTGCCATTTGGGCAAAAGGTCATAAGGTCAAATGGCATTCATGCACCACATCAACATCCCTGCAGTGCAACAGCCCACCTGTTGTTCATGATGTTTGGCAGCACAAACATAAAGATTTGGAGTAACTAAATCCCTTACAAAACTATAATCCTATAATACTCGATAGAAATTTTAGAATCAAAAAAGGATATGGTCAGTATAATCTCACTTTTGGGTACCACAGACACACTACAGGTCCCTATAGGAATATCATAGGAAGTTTAGAGTTATACCATAGGAGATTAACAATACCATAAAGTATGATAAGGTCACTCAAAGCTCACAATACTCATAATATAAGTCGCTATAGGAATATAGAGACCCTCTTTACCCACAAAAAGTTTATTCTATCAGCATGCCAATGGCCTTGACCGACCGACAGACAGACAGACAGACATGCAGTACCTCAGCATTGAAGCCGTCCTCTTCTGATGCAGCCGCCTCTTTGTTGCACAGGAGCAGGCTGAAGGACGCCGTCATGATGAAGACTGGTGTCCAGGCTCTCAGCCGGGATGCCATCTTCTGCTCTCGGAGCACGGTGCGGTGGAGCGGGGGAGACCGGCCGACAAAAACACGCAGCTTCCTCTGGCAGGGATACAGGACCAAGTGCCGTAGTTCTCTTTCCCGGCTGTTGCATTGAATGACAAACTCCAAACTTCAGCCACAAGTTATCTACCCATTTTTGGAGTCGGCACACTATCTATAATCAGAAACCTCTGTAAAATTGGTCCAAAGTTGACAGAATAGGCCGACCCAAAGCAAATAAAAGTGCTTTTAAAAATTAATCCGACGGCATATAAATCGAGATGATCTTAATCCATTCCCGATTGAACAGTCTTTTATGGATTCGAGACTATTGCCTCATGGTCCATACAACTGTTCATACAATGAGCAATTTCTTCATGCATGGGGCTAATACTGTAGCTAGCAGGCATATGAAGTAGTCCTTGCCCCTTTCCACAATGGCTGATCAGCATGAGGAGGAGGGAGGGAGCAGCAAATCCTGCAACAAGTCTCCTTACCCCTGGTGCAAACACAAGCGGAACAGGCTGAGCACAGTAATTAGGAGATGAAAAGTGTGTATGAAGTTCTGCAGTTTCTAAACATGCTGCAACAAATAGTGCAATCAAAAAAAAAAAAAAAACCCTTCAGAAGTCTAATATCAATATGCTTTGCCCCGTTTTGCACCAATAGACCTCTTTGGTTTTGAATTTAGGGCAGGAAAAGTATTATGTAACTGTTTGGGACAACCATTAAGCAGTGGTGTATCTGATGAACAAAAGATTTCCTTTGGAGAGGGTCCTCCCTCCCTTCAGCAGACCAGACCCACATCAGAGGAGCCAGAGGAGGGACGGCTCCTGTTGCCATCTGCTGATCACTGTGGAAAACTACAGTCAAGTTTCTGGGAGTACAATATGACCAGAAATAAAATCATTATGGATCAAGAAGCAAAGGAGTTTCATCTGCACTCCCATTCTATTCCCATGTGCTCACTGGTGAGGGAATGAAACACTGCCTTCAGCATTTTCTCCCAACAGACTCTAAGCATGACTCTAGAGACATTAAATCAGACTGCAGCAGCATTACTTTAGTTGGAGTCGATAGCATTGTTGAGAAATACACTTGTGATTTCTAAGGGACATTAAGCTGCAGTGATCCTTTGTCAATCTGTTGCTGTTTTATGGTTGCCATTTTGCATCCCTCGAAATAAAAATTATACTCAAGTGGAGTTTTAAAAAATGGCACAAACAAAAGCAACCCACAGAAGTTCCAGTAACCAGGATATAAAATAATCCTAAAATAATCTACACTACAAATGGTGACTCCTGCTGCAGTCGTTTAGTGGCCACAACATTTACCGTTCCAGGAAAATCCTGTATGGCTTTCTAACTGTAAACCACACCAGCCTAGTTCCCACTACAGGGCCGAACAGAGGCTGCTCAGCTGTGACTGAATGAAACCTAAAAGAGCAATAAATGCTTTTTTAGGGTTCCCTTTAATCCCATCAGCTGGGCTGTAATATTAACCATTTGAAAAGCAAATTTCAGGCTTCTTAATCAGATCTTTAAATCCATTAACATCTGGAGTTAGTCCTGAGCCTGTAATATCTCAGTTAGTCCTGCCGTGAAAATAATGCTCCTTTAGGCAATCATGTCTCAGAACAGGAATGAAGAGGATGAGCGCATTTTAAAGTTTTATTAAAGCTGCAATAGCAGCAGTAGCATGTCAGTGCTCCTGTATCTGTGCCAGCCTCCTGCTGCCTGCCTTGGCCACGGTGATGAGGATGATGAGGAAGAGGCCCACGGTCCAGATACACGCTACAGGCAGCACCACCATCGTCAGTATGCCTACAACAAAAAACACATAAAATATACTGTATATCCAAGTGCATGCCTGTGTGTAAGCTTATCAATTGTCAATTCTGAAGATGTCATTAATCTTCCGTAGCCATAACTCTCCCAATCATGCAGAGCTGAATATGGGAAGAGTGAAAAGGAAAGGTCAAGATGTAATAGAGCCTTACTGGATTGAGGTCTGTCTGGCATTTCAATCCTGATAGGGCCATATGACAACAGGCCTTGGATAGGGTCAGCTCTCACCGCCTCTCTCTTACTGATGGATTTACAGTTCTACAAAAAACAAAACAGTTATCTATTGAGATTGCAGGGTGAAGGCATCATTAGATACATAAATGATACATCTCCTTTCATGGTTAAGTATGCAAACTGCATTGAGTTTTCCCTTACGTCTACACATAAATCTTCAATGCAAGCTGAGAGAAAAAGAGTTTCTTCTCATATAAATACAATGTTCATGTTCACTTCGAGTGTTTCATTGATCTTGATCAATATAAGTGGTGTAAATTAATACAGGGTCCAATTTGCCATAAGCATCTTGGCATAGAAAGGTAATATTGGACTACAATGGAGCAACAATAACATGAGCAGTAAGATACTGACAGAAACCCCAGATTCTCTCCAATTATTTTGAATTAAAAAAAAAGAAAAGAAAAGAAAAAAATCAATCAATCAGTGGCTTAGAATAGAGCAGGATTATTGGAGCAGCGAGAGGATTTTGGGAAAGCCACTCACAGGTCTGCAGGGCTTGTCGTCGTCCGGCTCGCACAGCTGCACGGTGCAGTGCAGGTAGAGGTCGTGAGGCGCTGTGGTGAAGCGGAACATGTCGAAGCTGTAGCGAACAGTGGAGCTTTCCCCGTTACTGCCCGACTGTCCCAGAGTCACGTTGAGGAAGGTTACCGTTTTGTCATTCACACACCTGGGAGGGGAGAGGGAGGGAAAGAAAGAGTGGGAATGGGTTGAGCGGGAAGATGTGGAGTTCAGAGTGAAAGGACAAAAACTGTGAGGCAAACTGTAGGTCTGAGTATTACTACATGTGAGGACTTCAATATACCAACTAACCCGTTAAGAAGCAGTGTGTGAACCGATCCCTCTGTGGCGTTGGGCCTGTGAGACTGCGTGGCCCAGCACTCATTAACCCGAAGCAGGAAGAAATCCGCAGGCTCCGTCACCTTCACCTCCACGAACACCTGGGATAAATAAATAGATTATAAAAATGATTCTTCACGTAAAAGCAATATTCCACTTAGTTTTAACATGGGGGTTATTTGGCTCTTGACCGGCATGAAAACCAGAATATAAACTGCTCACCAAGATCGGATGCAGCTGGACGAGTTTGTAGCGTTTGAATGAGGCCATGAAAACAGACTGAAAACTTCTATGTAACACGTTTGTGAACAGATTCAACAGCAGATCCCGCTTTTAAGACAATAAAGCAATCATTGGTCCGTCATGATTTTGCATTTCTATTCTTAGTTTACATTAAAATTAGTTCAGTCAGGAACACTTAGTCACAAGATAAAACCATTAATTGCAACTAATGGTAATACAGTTATGTTTGGCGGATATGGCCCTGCTCTATCAGCTCCCTGCTTACCCAGCAAGCATGCTGAAGGTATAGCAGGGGCGCCATGCAAATCCCCCCATGGGAGAATACAGAGCAGAGCCAGAGCAGCAACACTCAGCAGCGTTGACACTTAAGAGCCACCGTGGGCTCGACTGCATAGACTATAACAGCTGGAGGCTGGGGAGGTGGAGGTAAAGCAGAGTGTGCAGCAGTTGTGAAGCAGGAATCAGTGTAGGAGGAGGCCATTTAAATAGATCGCTTTGTTATGAGAATGGATTATGATTGGTGTGCGTGGCGATCAGCTGGTAGATGACTAGCAACGCGTGACGTCGGTGCCCTGCCTGAACTAACGCGATGCTTCATTATTCACAAATAAAAGTAGATCGGGTCTCCCAAACAGGAACTATCTCTCCTAAATGGTATCCCTCCACTATGTTCTCTTCTATCAATAAAAATGCTATTTGGCGAAATTATGTCAGTTGAAAATCACAGTAGTGGGATCTGTTGTTGAATCTGTTCACAAACGTGTTAAATGTCAGTTTTCAGTCTATTTTTGTGGCCTCATTCACATGAATGGGAAGTAAAAATCGGAACACTACAAACTCCAGCTGTAAGTCCCAGCTGCATCCGATCTTGGTGATTAGTTTATATTATGGTTTTCGTAACGGTCAAGTGCCGAATAACCCCCATGTTAAAACTAAGTGGAATATTGCTTTAAAGCCATCTCTGATCTGACATACTAGCTTAAACAAATAGAGCTAAACAAAATTGGGTTGAATTGGCAGGTGATTGAATGAAGGTCTACCTACCTTGTCTCTCAGTTCAATGGTGGGGGCGCGGCTGTAAGCCTCGGTATAGGTGTGGTCTGTGTACAGCATCATCTGTACTGTGGCGTCAAGCTCATCCACACGCATCACTGTCTCACTGCCCAGGCACAGGATGAAGAGAGCAGAGGGAGTGTATGATGACGATGAGTGTACAGCGTTACACAAAGTGCTGTACACATTTACACAGCACAATACATTGGTTGTATTCATTAGCAGTGAATTTTCAGCTTGTCACTGGGCAAATTCTAACACCCAGATTTATCTTTAGCCTTGGTCTAAGATTTGGTGCAACGATAATATACAGTAGCTGCTTTTGACAATGCTCCATTTTGGACTGGAACAGTCTGATAAGAAAAGCCCTGATTTGATTTTATCCGGGAAATAGAAATATACGTGAAGGAAACAGCTTGTGTATATTTGACCCCTGTGGATGGCACAAGAAAGTGTGACAAAACATCTATTTCTATTGTGATCCTTGATAGGAGACAAAATGATAATTTACAACACAATCAAACATAATCAAACAATCATAGGATATACATGGCATCAGCTACAAACCGCAAATTATCTTGATACTGGCCACTTCAATTTGGTCCAAAGTAATGTTATCATGTCCGAAATGTGTGGTTTCCAATATGAAACGATGTGCAATGAGTGGTAAAGTCAGTTGTTCACCTTCTATCCTTACCTGGAGAAAGGGATGACTGGGAATGACAGGCCGACCGTTCTGATGTATGGATAGACGCATGTGTAGTCTATCTTTATGACTGGATCTCTAATGATGTTTCCAGTAACTTGCGGGGCCGATAGTAGACTCAGGGAATACGAGATGTGAGTGATGTTTTTCTGTAGGAGGAGGAAGAAAGAAAACAAAAAAACAGATAAATAAAAAACAAAACAAAACTGATTAACAGTGATTAGTGTTAAAGACAACATGTCCTTTCCTATGCTGACCAAAACTGACATTTTTGTTTGTGCTGTAGCATTTAAAAGGCCCAGTGCTGCGGTTTTACCTCCAGTGGTTTGCCTCCACAGGCCTGATACTGGTCTTTGGATATCCTGGACATGTAGTACGGCACGCTATCGATCACCTCTCTCTGAGCGCGACAAGACTTGTTGGGCAAGTGCAGGGACTCCAGCAGTATGTTGTAATACCTGAAGAAATCTTCAACCACCCTGACTGTTATGAAGTCCTTCCCGCACATCACTTTGATGTCTGCGTCTGTAAAATTAGAGATGCGAGACATGAGGGATGATTTTCGGCTGCAGGGGGGGGGGGGGGGGGGGGGAGACATTTGAATTGAATGCTTGAGATTAGGAACAAGACAGAAATTTAGTTTCCACATCAAAAAATGCAGCACATGAAACCCATCCATCTATCCCAACCTACTGCACTGTATCTGATTGTGAGTAAGAACCAATTAAACTGTTGTCAGTCTCATATGTTGGTGCTGAAGTTCAGTACATCAGCTTATATTTGTTAAGTTTTAAGTATCAAACACAGAGGTATCAAAGATAATCTGATGTCTCGGTACTGAAATGTTCCTAATTCCTCTATAAACAGTGTTTTTTTCAAATATCAAACAAAAAAAAAAGTGGGATACATGCATTGCTTGCAGCCACACTGAACACTAATGTACTTCATACAGAGAGTGTGTGTCATATGGGGAAACAAAGACAATCTCTTATCATGTGAAGGCATCTGAACAACCTCTTTAAGGATCAATTAAGAAAGTAAAAGATGGGAACTTCTAACTTTACCACATGTCATCTGGCTTACTAAAGGAACCGGTCCATAAATGACAAATTAGGATGTTTCACCCTAAACCAATTTATAAGATACACAGGACCAAAACAGTCTTACCTCTGTCGCACCGGTCTGCATAATACCCGGTGGCGCATTTGCAACGTTTTTGGTCTTGAGACAGGACACATCTGGAGGGGTCAGTGCAGTACTCCACACTGCAGATTCCTAGGGGATAAAACATGCCTTTAACTGCATTCAGAGCCATTTCACACATATGGTTGAACCTGTACAATGCATTTTGGAGTTGACCTCCGTCTCATTTGGGCATCACTTACCCACAACACTATGGCGCGTGAAGCCGAGGAGAATCACGAGGACCGCGCTCAGCTGGTTTGAAGAATGAATATTTCCACTTTAACTGTGTAAAATGTTAAATAATTTATTTACCCTCCAGCTACTTTAGCCGTTTAGCCTGACTATGACAAGACATTATTGAGTTTTGGTCGAGTAACATTTCTGAATATGCCCGAATAGACAAACATCAGCCTATAGGCTACATTATTTTTCTTAAATTTAGGCCTAATAAGCCATCTAACTTTGCCTACACCCACCTTCAAGCCGATTAGGACCATTGCTGTATTGGTATTTTCAATAAAGGTATTTCTATTATCAATACGATAGTTGCAGTCAAACGTGTTGCTCTGTTTTAGTCCCGTCCTGAACTGCTGGCCGCCAATTAATGAACACCTGTCGGAGGTGGTGTGGGTTTGCTCAGCAGGCACGTGCACACACAGCAGCCAACCGGTGCCCTATTTGCATATTGGTCAGTCTTGAAGCCAATGTAGTGTAGCTCCTTAAAGGATAACTCAACCTGGGCCTTATTTTCATAGTTTTTGCCATCTTGATGATTGTGTTCAGAATTTAATCACTTACTGGAGAGCGTTCATACAACCAGGTTGCTGGAAATGCTGTCCAGTAAACACACGGGGCCAAAGAGGTCATCCCGAACAGTTGAATCCAAAAAGCAACTAAGATGTCCTTTCAGCACTAACATTCCTTGCTCATTACGTGTGTGTGTGTGTGTGTGTGAGTGTGAGTATGTGTGTGTGTGTGTGTGTGTGCCCTGCACGTAAACATTCTCTTGTGCACTTCCTGCTGTGTGTACAATGCATGTGAGTGATGTACAGGTGGTGTGGTGGTCAGCACTCTGTCTGTCGGCCCTTCCGTCTGTTGCCCCTGTAGTCGACCCCTCTCTCTCTCTCTCTCGGCTTATGCTGTTTGTAGCACACTAACTTGTCAACATTAAGGTTGCTTCTGAAAACGTTCAGCCGTTAACTGCTGTTTTATCAACTACACTGGAAATAATTTCACTTTGCAGTCATTTTAAGACTGTTCAATAAATTGCTTCATTCTTAACTTAAATACCATCTCTGCTCCCTCATTTGTCTCTTACACAAGGATTTGACAGTCTTCACCAAAGGACCGAAAAATGAATGGAAATGAATGATCTTAATGTGGTTTACTTAACTAAAACTGATGCAGAAAAATCTGAAATAAAAAAGGGAGACTTCTCCTAATTACTTACTACCATCAAAGGGAAAACACTGGATAAAAAAACAGAAATACTAATAATAATGTGGTAAATTGCCCTAAAACCATTAAATATGACAGCTTAATGTGGCTATGGAACCTATAGACTTTTGGAATATGGACTTGGTCACACTGGCAGTCTGGTTAAAGTATAATAATAAGCTGCACAATATACTGCAGCACTTACTGCCATGTGAAGAATACCCATATAGTTTCAAGAAAGGTGTTGTACAAATATAGTCTTATTAATATAGTTATTAACAAACCAAGGTCAAAGTGAGATTCTGGAAGTGCTGTATATCGATATATATCAATTTCAACACATCTGCACATGAAGTTTGGGTTGACATGCGTTACTTTCCAGCATTCTGCCTAAACTTTTCTCTAGTTACACATCTTCAGTGAAAGAAGTGTGAGAAAAATGAAAGAAGAGTGAAAGAAGATTGTGAAAGAGGAGTGAAGGAAGAAAGAGAAAGACAATGATATGAAGGGATGGAAAGGCCAGAACGTGATGTACACAGCTTCATGTGGTAGGAACAGTACTGGGTATTTAACAGTGACCTTGGACTCTCCTTTATACTCTGTTCAGCGGCTAGACCGGTGTGTGTGTGTGTGTGTGTGTGTGCACACACTGTAGTGTAGAGATGAAAACTGCGTCTGTGTAGAAGTGGAAGCTGTGTCTTGTGTGTGCGTTGGGTAAAAATAGGCGCCGTTGTAAGTGGTTGTGTTAACCACGGTCTCGGCCGATTAAGTAGCTTGTATGGCCTGAAGCAGAAAGTATGCCAAGTCATTCTGTTTCTCATTAATGTGCACAGTAGGTCTAACTGAGCAAACAAAACCCTTTAAAGAACGGGCCTTTTTGCAGGAAAGACTGTGTGAAGGACAGAAATGTATAGGTGTAGAGAAACCAGAGAGTTGTTACCACATTAGAGGCAGAGATTGGAGAAAAATTTATGTTTATTGAAGTTTATTGAAAGCATTTCTTCTCCCCCATTGGGGCTCATAGGGCAACAGCATGTTCTTTTTACATGACCGCATTCATGATACATAGAACAAACTATCAAAATCCACTTACACACCACTGAAACCATATGCCAGTTTTTTTTTAGGCGCATCCTCAAATCTGACTGTGTGTGTAGTAATTGGTAGGATAATCCTCTATCTCAGTAGTGCTGAGGTTGAGAAAAACACTGGAAAAAACATGCTTTAATTAGAAAAACCCTGAGATATCAGAGTCCTCTGTGTGTTATGGGCTTGGTGGATTTTTTTTACTGCGGGCCTTGCAGCATCTCGGCTTGCTCGTCGTCTCGTCGGCAGCGGTGTGGTGCCACCCTGGTGTTGTGAAATAGCCGGGTTATCTGAGGTGTCTGTCATCGGCCTGATTCACAACACCAGCTGCAGCACACACACCTAGGAGGCAGGTCTTCTGCTGCTGGAGGTAGTAATACACACACACACACACAGAAAGGAGAGTGTTTTTTCTGTAGGTTACAAACAAACCAAACAGAAAGAGAGGTGAGGGGAACATAAGTCATTCACTGGAGATGTGACAGGTAGTGGGAAGTAGAAAAGTATGAATGGCCTTTACATATCATTCCTCTCTATAATGAAGCTGAGCACCCTCTTGTGACTGGATTGACTGTTTTTAATGAGCAAAGTGTCTACTGTGTGCTTACAAGATGGATGCCATCTTGCTTCTCTATATCTTTACACTCCTGTCTAGCCAGTAGTAGTTCCTCTGCCTCCCATCTTTTCTGTGGCTCTACCTGTATTGTATAAATGCAGCTATTCTAAGACTTGTTTAGCTGTTATGGTGGCTAAGGCAGCCTTAACTCAAATGTTGCCTGGGGGAAAGGCAAATAAAAGACATGTTGGGATGGTGCATATTTACATTGCACCTACTGCAAGATTGGATGTCAGACACCATCCAAATAAAAATGAAGCGTCTCGATCACTGTCACAAAATGATTCAATGAATATAAAAATGAGAAAACAGTTTGAAAATTGCAGTTTTCAGTAGCTGGTAAATCAGAGTTAATCAGAGTTACTATATGCCAGCTGATTCTTACATTGCTGGGCAGGTTAGTAAGTTATGGAGGGAAATGCGCCAAATAATTCTGGACTAAGGACAGCACTCCTTGTCCACGGCCAGTACTTGGCCCGGCTCTGTCTCTGGCCCTGGATGAACCCACCCTGGGTGCTCAACATCCCCGGTATGTGGAGCAGCCAAGACAGAACGGAGCCTCCATCTGTCTTCTCTCAGGCCAGACTGAGGGACAGAGAGAGTGGGCCATTTGTTACGATTCAACAAGGGGGGTGGTGGGTGGTAAACTATTGTTTCTGCTCACTTTTACTCTTAAATCTACACTGAAAAAACATTTTCTTGAAACAAGTGACAGTATCTCAAAATAATAGATCACTCCACTAGTATCAAGATAACATTACTTGATTCAAGTCTGCTTTGGAAACAAGTGAAGCTCTCACCCTACTGACACATTTTAAGTAAAATAAGATCTGAAGACTTAAAACTCAACTAAATTACTTAAGGAGATTTTTGCAGTTTATGTTCGGAAAGAGGGATACATTAATTTGTATTAAAAAGAGGTAAGCCCCACCACCACCCGTTACCCCACAAATCACCCATTGGATGCACAGACAGACAGAAATATCCCTCCAGTCTTTTAGTGGAGTCCAAGCCAACCGCCTGCCCAGGGACAGGATCTGTCACACATACAGTAGTACAGCCTGTGGAAAAAACATGGCTATGGCCCGCAACAACACACGACTGTGGCAGAATGAACACACACTGGATCAAGGAGTGGAGACGGTGTGTAACCCGCCTCAGTAAAACTACAAGGAACTGAACAAAGTACTGAAACGGCATCTGCAGCTTCTCTTATCACGGTATAAGAGGTTTATTCCCTCGATCTCAATTAAAATGCTGTTTGTCACTACATGTAATCTAATTAGTGTTGGCCGCATTGACACAATGCTTTTACCATTTACTCATGAGAATAAATGATAGAACAAGGTGGACAAATTGAGACAGACATCATGGAGGACATTTCTTTGAATTACAAACTTGAGAGCTGATATTCCAGATAAAAAACACTGGAAGGTGTGAGCATATTTATCAAAACTTAACACCTTGTTAAGAGGTGTTGTATCTGAAGATCACTCTCAGTAGATCACTCTCAGTACATCCAGTCACAGCAAATGTACAACCAAAAATCTGATGACTAATGAGTCCACAGGGGATTTGACACTGTGGAATAAAGCCACATCAGCCCACTGCCGTCCACTTGGACTGACAACCAGTTTGAACAAGACAACAGTCTCATGACTAATGCAATATCATATTTTCTCACAACTGTTCAATTTGACGTGTATATGGACTGGAAATTTACAAGAAATTTACTTGACATGAATTTCATAGTAGATGCAAAGCTGTGGCATGTTCCTTCACTGTTTTCTGTGACAACGCAAATCAAACCCTTCAAGCAAGCAACCAAAACTGTGTGCAATACAATAAAAAATAAAAATAAAGGATGAGGCGAAATAACACAAAATGTAAACACAATAAACATGAAGGAGTAGTTTAGAATGAAACAATGACAACTGAAAAGTGAACTTAAATTTTTAATCCAAATCATAAAAAATACAAATATGGATAAACAAAATGGAAAAAAGAACAGGTCAGGACAGAACGACAATTAACAGGAACCAAGCTCAGACAGGTGTGTGTGTGTGTGTGTGTTAACACACTGGATGAATGTGACATACAAAATCAAACAAGCGATGCTGTGTGTGTGTGTATACATGTGTGTCTGTAATCTGGGATCTTTGTGACTGTTTTATGTTTGTGTCTCCAGCAAATATGGTTTCTAGGAAGGTGTATCTGTGTGTGTGTGTGTGTGTGTGCTGTCAGTTCATCAGTACTTCCATCTGCACCAGTCTTGCATTGGTGTCCCCTGCCATCCTGTAGGGGATCATCCCAGCAAAGGTGATCAGGGCTCGGGCCTGGCTGCGCAGTTGCTGTTACCATAGAAGAAGAACAAGGCAAGTTATATTGAATATATTGATGCTGTGAGATGAGTTGTTACTGTACGGCCTGATGTGCTCTCTCAGCCCCGGGGCGTGCGGCTCTACAATCAATACCGGCTGTAATCGACTGGTATTGCTGCTTCCCCTGTGTATATCTACTGTGCTGGCAGAAAAACACAGCTGTGGTCGGCTAGAATTTTTTTTTCTGTTTTCTTTGTCATATGTATGATTGCTTTTTGTTCTCAGATCTCTCTTGAAAAAGAGACCTCGATTACAGGATAAATGAAATGAAACTGATCTGATTAATCCTTTCATTGGTACTATCAGGCAAAATCAGACTGCTTTGGGAGTTCGTCGGCTTTATTCCCTGCCATAATCAGAAGGAAACCTGTCTGTAAGACCGGTAAGTGTAGAAAATCAAGTTGTATTTTCCCTTTCAGCTCACCATGTCTCTGTCCTCGATGGTCCTCTGCGGGCGTCCCGGCGTGCCCGCTGGCGCCCCCTTCAGACGCTTGTACTGGGTGAACAGGATGTTCATGGTGGCCAGCAGCACCTCGGACAGGTTGTGACGCACCTGGGGACACAAAGGAGGGTCACGACATCTATGTTGTTAGTAATAACCAAAACAATACTCTGTGTGTGTGTGTGTGTATGTATGAGAGAGAGAGAGATTGCTGTGTGGATTGTTCAGAACTTGGTGGGCGCACCTCGTCGCTGAAGTTCCTGAAGGCGGCCACTCTCTCCTCCACACTGTCCTGACTGAGGGGGAGAAGCTTTAAATGCTCCATCACCTAACAGAGGCACAGACAGAGGAGTTTTATAGATGAAACAGAAAACCTACACAACATACACAAGCTGATATCACATACTAGAGTGACTACAGTAACAAAATAATACTTTGAAACTGTTGAATTGCAGGATCCAATAGTGTATGTGCTGTTATCATTATTGAACAGTGAGACTTTGGAATAATTCTAACAAACCACTCCTGGTTTTGGTGGAACAGCTAGCACAGAAAGTCGCACATCCTACCCTTTACTATAAGATCTGTACTTACGTCATAGGCTCTGTCGATGTGACCTGCGTGGTACTCGTCAAAGAATGTCATCAGGTCCAGCAGCAGGTAGAAAGTGCTGTCCACCGACTTCTCTCCTGCTACACCCTGAGAGCGATACCTGCAGCGCAGAACAAAGACAGCTTTACATTTACATTTCTGGCGTTCAGCTGACACTCTTAACCAGAGCACTTTAAAATGAGTGTAACAGTAGAATAAGCTTAATTTCTTACTAACTTGCTAGTGTTGCTACCGATCTCTCTTAATGCCTGTTAACATTACCAAGTTACTGACTCTTAACATTTTACATTCTGTTGACAGTGAAGATATGTTTAAGTTGGCATTGCTAATATTCTGGCAATTTAATGGAGATAATGAAAATAAAAGCACATAGTCAACAAGAGGTTTAGCTCTTAGCCTGTAGTTTTTCAAATCATGCCATGATTAAATGATTAAACCAGATGTTGTTCAGATGGCTTTTTGACTTATCCTTTCAGGCTAGTGTGTATGTGTGTGTGTGTGTGTCCCTACCTTTCAGCAATGGCCACGGCAGTGTTTTTTAGTCTCTCCTTGTTAGACTGAGGAGCGCTGACCTGGGCGATGACCGGACTCAACAACCTGTTCATCAACTCCAAGACCTTATCAGGACTCTACAGAGAGAGAGAGAGACAGAGAGAGAGGGAAAGAAAGACAGGAGTGAAAGGATTCATTTTCTGTTTGTGTGCATGTTTGTATGGGGTGGGCATTCAAATAAAATATCCAGCATGGGTGTTAGATAGCAGCACATATTAGCTTGTTGAGGTTATTATGCTACTCCTTGAAGGATGCTGCTCATTGTGTAATGTGCACAACACCGTGAAGTGCTGCTAATGACTGAAGCTGTGTAGAAGTACTGTATATGGATGCAATAGATGAGCGTGGGAGAAGTCTGCTCACCTTGGCCAGCTCGTAGAGTTTAACCGCTTCCTCAAACAAGCCTTTGTTCTCGGCCTCTAGAGCCACTTTGCTGATGATGGCCCTGGTGTCCCCAGCAAACTTATCTATCACCCCAGGCTAGGAAGAGGAGGAGACAAGAGAGGACACATGAGAGCGAGACGAGGAATACGCAGGTGGTACAGCAGACGACTGCAGGTTGTGAATAGCAGATATGGTTCAATTCCGACAACAAAAAAACAAAAAGAAGTCAATTAGAGGGGGAAAAAAGACCCTGAAAACATCACATCTTGCAGAAAGCCACAGGCACTGTGGGAAATGTCAAGAAACTTTGGAAGCAAAGGCTAGAATGAATTATTGTCAAGTGCTTTTTGATCCATGACAGCGGAACAGAGTGCTGTTAAACAGGGAGTGTCAAAACATGTGGGGGACGTGTTGAAGTAAGGGAAGATTTCTGACCATCTCTGACAGTTGAAACTCCCACTTAGGGAGCCGGGAGAGAGTAAGAGACACACAGACACACGTATGAAAACTTGCTACGAGCGAACAACCATAGAGGAGACAAGAGGAGAGGCAGATGGAGAGTGATCAAAGACGCAATCTTCCTACCTTTCTACTGCCATCCTTCTCCAGTCTCCCCAACAGCATGTCAAACTAGGAAAGATAAGAGAGAGAGTTAAAAATACCATGTCAAAAACATAAAAAGTATACATTAAGAAAAGACACTGCTGTGGGAATACATTTTTTTACATCATAAAATACTACTTTGAAAAAAGACAACACAGTTAATCAGCCATAATCCATATCAGACATGGTTTTGAATTGTGACCAAACCGGCCGGCCTTTTGGCAGACATGTATTTCCCATAGTATGCATCCAAAAGCCCAGCGGCCATATTTCCTCAGATGTTGAAATGAGTGATCACCATCGAGTAGACACAGTCATTTTTTCTGAATATGAAAGACGATGGCAGAAGCTATGTGAAAATTCACAGGTAGGGTTGAATTTTCACAATCAAACCTCAATCTGTTTTGATTTGCATCCATACTGTGTATTCTTACATCGTAGGTGAACCAAGTCTTAGCATCTATTTTTCAATAGTGTGTCATGATATTAATCATGCTGACTGATACTTGAATTTATTTGAATGCTAATTTTTCAATTAGCTTTCAGTAAAAATACCCTGCACATAAAGACAAAGATGAAAACTAAAAACAAAACACCTGTATTTTTATTTTTTTTATTAGTTTTGCAAGTAGACAAGTCTGACAAAACACCTAGTTTTCCTATTAGTTTGAGTTTACGATAATAACCCTGTTAACAGGCGTTAAAAGTGACGTCAACGTGCTCCACAACACTGCAGTAGGCCTTTGTGTAAATGTGGGTGACTCACCTCTCGGCTCTCGATGACGAGCTCGCTGACGCAGCGCATGAACATATTCTCTCCCTGGCTGTCCTTCTCATTGCTGCAGACAGACAGACAGACAGACATGAATTAGAAACAGAGGCATGGTGGTGGACACGACCACACCAGGCACAAGCAACACTTGAACCTGGTTCATAACATCCTCTCACCCTTTCCCATCTCTCTCCACAGTATAGAGTCAAATAAAGCAGATACGCCACAAAAAAACCAACCTATTTCATCTGCTTATTTTAATGAAGGAGAAACATTACATCTTAAACTCAGATAATAAAAAGAATGTGAAGGATGAAGGACGCTCTGTGAAGTAAGGGAAACTGCACTGACTTTAAAAACTCCACCTGTTAACACCAAAGTGCTGTGGTAGCACAGTGTTGGAACTAAAAGAACTGCTGAACAAAATATTTAATTCATGCATCAATTTCCTGGTATGTGGATGTACAGCGTACATACATACGATGTGTGTAGTATTATTTACCGTAGGAAGTAGAAGTACTGCAGGGCTTCTCGCGGGTCAGTGGACTCAAACTTGCGAGTGTAGAGCATGAGCAGACGGATAAAGTTGAGGCGTCGCACCATGGGGGGGTCACCGGCCTCCTGGCTTACTGCAGGGAGGAGAGGAAAACACAACATTTGATTCGCTATCAATATTCATCTCCTCGTTTCCGTTCCGCTTTCGCAACACGAAGGTGATCATACTCACGCAGCTGAGCGCTTTGGCCGGATGACTTGAGCAGCAGCCGCAGCTCGTACAGCACCAGCGCCACGTGCACAGCGTGACTCCGCAGCCTCTCAACACGAAACAAGAAAGCCACGGCCGCCTCAAACTGAGCTGTCAGGAACAACACCTGGAAATACAGGAAGGGCTGCTGGCTCGCCGAGAAATGGGACTCTCCTGTTGGACAACAGACAAGAGAGGACGAGTTGCTTTGGATGAGAGATAGAAAACTTTTAGAATACTAAAGTCCCTGCATTCCTGTATTACTGAACTGTAAAAAAAAGAAAAAGGAGAAACTTAACAAACAAAAATGAGACTCCCATTATTGGACAAAAGAGAGAAGAAATTAGTCTGATTGGACAAAAAAAAGACTAGAAATACAGTAAGTACAGGAAACAGATTTCTGCATCAAACTTAAAGGATTCCACTCATTCATACTTGATAATATTTAAAAGCACTGAGTTTTTTATAAAAGGAAATTGATACAACTCCTACAGACAGTTAGTAGTTTTACTCAGCCTTGCAGAAATTCACCTATTTTTCCACTACATTTTGTCATCAAGTCACCCACAAGAAAAAGTGCTATATAAATTCAAAAAGTTATTATTTATTTCAATTTTTTTTACCTGAATACATTTTAATAAAGTCATTCAATGACACCTGATTAATTTGTATACGTGCCACGTCAACTTTCTGTGGATTTCTCAGTTGCTATGAAAACTAACGTGTAAAAACACAAATTTGAAAACATTTTAGACGCAACTTTTTTTTTTTTTGTTGAGCGCAGGTACTTAGTCATCAAGTTGACTTTTTAATTATAATCCTTAATCCCCTTGCTGGCTAAAACTTTCTTTCGGAGTCAGGGATAGAACAGGGTGGACCATGTCAGCCATTTTACAGCCTTATCTCGGAGTTACAGCTCTTTAGTTCAAAAAGCGCGAGTATAGAGAGAGGGAGAGGGAGAGAGAGAGAGAGATGAAGAGAAAGAAAATGACGAAGGAGGAGAGATAACGGCGTGGGGTGGGGGTGGGGTGTGTGTGTGTGTGTGTGTAGACAGAGCGCGAACAAGAAATGAGAAAGAACAAACGAACAGGCAAGGAGAGAGAAAAGGAGGAAAAAGTGGGAGTGAGGAGAGAGGTAAAACAACAGAGTAACGGTGCAGGTGTGGGGAGAGAGAGACCGAAAGAGAGGGAGAACGAAGGACAAAAGGGGAGAGGACAGACAGATGGAGGAAAAGAGTGACAGAGAAAGAAAGAGAGAGAGAGGGGGAGAATAGAGGGGGCGAGAGAGTATGGGAGGCGGTAATGTGAGAGAGAAATGAAGAGATGCTTCGGGCTTTTACATCCTGCTGCGAAGCAAGATGGAGCACAACAAGCAACCCTGTGCCAGACAACCAAGGGAGCGGAGCGACGGAGAGAAGCAGAACGAGGCTTCAGGCTTTACCTCCCACCGAGAAGAGAGAGAGAGAGAGAGAGAGAGAGGGAGGGAGAGGGAACATGTGAGAGGGTGAGGGAGAGAGAAAGAGAGAGAGAGAAAGAGAGGAAAACAGCGCAGTCTTATCTGGACAGCGCAGGATAGACCCGTGGAGAACGCAGCACCCAGGAGAGAAAACAGTACTCTCTCAATCTGTGGGAGAGAAAGCCTAACGCACCCCCCCCGCCTCCCTCTTTTTTTCATGTGCGTGCGGGAGGCCGTGCGGCTATCAGAGTGGGCCGCTTTATATTAAGATGTGTTTGGGAGATCAAAGTCAAAGTCTGTCTGATAGCTCATGGTTTCACTTCTGTTGTCCCTCATCTCTCTTGTTAAAGCCGGCTCTGAGAATTCACAAGGTCATTCAAAAGTTATAAGGAACTGGGTGAACGGCTCCGTGTGAAAAGTATGTGAAGTCATGTATTGTAAACAGCAAGTCACGCAGTACATAGTACACAAAATGAGAGTTGGTCAGAGTTATTGAGAGAATGAGGTTTCCAAACCTTATATAGCTTGTGAAACTCCACATCCTTGTTACCTTGACACTTAGGATGAATGGCTTAAAAATGTTCTCATCTCTCAGCAATCAATCTGCTACAGTAAATTACAGTAAAAAGCTCATTTTCTCAAGTGGGTGCTGTGGTACCCCGACGCCCCAGTGTTGATGTCCTTTCTCCCAGTGTAGGACACTGAAGATAACTAGGTCTGTGTTTTTTCTGTTTTGCTGCCAGAATCACAAAATCTGGGTTTAAAGACACAATTTAAACATAAACATGAAACACCATGGACTTGTGATGTTTTAGCATTTTTGTGAACATCCAAAAAATGCCAAAATGGTGGAGTGACAGTCAATGTCTGTATTGTCATATTCAAGCATGTCAGAGAATACGTGCAACAGGCATGGGACAACATGCATTGAGCTTTCACTACATTGAGGAGTGAGAGTGCTACACTTTCCATTTGGCCATACACTGGTTTGATAATTAATAGTACAAAGCACCTGCACACATTTTCTCATGTCCTTGAAAGTGCCATCACATTCAAACTGTCTGCGCTAAGCTCTTTACATGGTGTGTGTGTGTGTGTGTGTGTGTGTGTGTGTGTGTGTGTATCTTCAACCAACAGTCTCCTTTAAGATAAAGCCTAATGTTGAGCACCATTAGCCACATAATTAGTGCTCATTGATTAAAGACACTTAAAATAATTAACATTGAAAGATAAAAGTGTTGTATGCCTGTTGTAAGCATACCAGTAGATATATAAATTGAAAAAACAAGACTGGGACAACAGGAACTACTGACTGTAAAACACTTCAAACATGTAAAACCTAGAATCTGGCGAAAATAAAACAATAGAAAACCTCTCCGAAAATGGGACAAAAACTATTTGGGAAAAACTGAAAAGGATTTCAAAGGGCTCTAGATAACTGATAGCAGGTTTCACCCCAATTATCTGCTCTGCACCTACAGGTGTGCTACGTTACCGACTTCTAGCTCTTGGGAGCTGCGGGAATCAAGATCCATGCTAAAGGCAAACAGTTTTCATTTCTAACCAACAGCCAGATATGGCTGTAGTCTTATTACAGTGAACACACGGGGCTCTGCACCAAAAGGTTGCTCCAGGAAAGTCTGTACCAAGGGGCGCGCGCACACACACACACACACACACACACACACACACACACATCCACACACACACACACACACACAGTACTCAAGAAGTTGAAAGCTACTGAAATGGGGAAAGAGAGAGGGGAAGACAAAGAAAGTCATCAAGCGACTAAAATGACTAAAATGTAAATGTGAGTGGTTGTCTCTGAAGCGGGAGACAGAGAAAGATAGACGGGACAGAGAGGCAGATCCATACCGTAGTCCTCCAGCAGCTGTTTCTGTAGCTGCGGCAGGGTCAGTCTGTCCTGGGGAGAGCTGCTGCCGTCATCGTCAAAACACACCTGGTTCAACTGCAGGCAGAAGACAAAGACATGGCACACCTCTAGATGTAAAGTTCATGACAACAACTGTGGCTCAAGGCTCAACACGAATCCACAAAAGACAGGAAATTCAAATAGACACCAAGTCCAAGGATTTCCAATGAGGTTTATTAAGCCTCAGTGACATCCCTGTAGCAATGATGGTTCACTGCAGTTCAAACAGTATGTACCCACCACTGTTTCAAAACTCCTCTCGAAGAACCTCGTTCATACTCTTTAGAAACATTGTTCTCTGGTCAATATTTCAACTGCTCTGTTTGGAAAAGTGCTACAGAAAAGTGATGCGTAAGCTACTTTAAAAGTGAACAACTGCACTGAAAATTCCAATTTAGAAAACTGTAAAATAATTTCACTGTACTCTCTGCCCAGGGTCTAGCTGCACTAAGACCTTTCTGGCTCACAGCCAGCATCTGACCTATCTTTAGAAACTGGCCAAACCTTGCTGCACAGCTGCTGGGCCAGCAACCTTTCACAACCTAGCCAGACTTGGTCGCTAACACAGCTTAAAATTCAGCTTGAAGTTGATAAGCCAGCTAAAGGGAGGGTAAATTGTCCCTTTCTGATCCACCTTGGAACCTGGTAAAAAAGCTCATCCAGACACATTACATTTTGTGTTAAATACAGGCAAAATGCACTGGCACATCCATGAGGTTCCATGGAAACATGGCATCAGCTGTGCACAAAGCATTTATTTAACAAACAAGTCACCTTTAATGAAATCACAACTACAACCATCCACAAGATATGTCCTGTGGGTCCTGCTGTGCAATGTAAAGATGAAAAACCTGAGACTGTAAGTTAACCTTTATCTTTTGCCATTGAATCACCCACACTTTGTTAAGGTTTAACAATCAAAAAATTAAGAGGAACCCATGCTATTTATCTCTATATTGGCAAAGACCAATTTCAGGCCACTGTTCCAATACTTACACTTAACAAGAAAATAAAGAAATGACCCATACCTTAAGCCAGAGGTAGTCTTCAGTCTTGTCTGCCACCTCTCCATGGTTGTCGCTGATGTCACATTTCCCTATCAGGCAGTAGACGGCTCTCTTATAAGGGTCGGCGCTGTTCCTTAGCACCCTGCGGTAGTGGAGACGAAGCTTGTTCTCTGAAGTCGGGGAAAGGCTGGAAGGAATGAAAGAATAGAGCAAAGGAGAACAGAGAGATTACAATACAGTTTGACCTTCCTTGACCTGTCTAGAGGTCTCACCATCCACTGGGGAAAAAATAGGGCAGAAAAGGAAAAAAAACAGAAGCCAAAGTGTTCTCACCGTCTGTCAGGACTGTTCATGTACTCCTGGAACCAGGTCTTGAAGTCTCCGAGCTGATGTTGCACTCTGTTCACCACCTGCATGGCTGCGTTCAGGTCTCCACAACGCAGACAGTAGTAGATCACAGCCCACACTGGGTGGCCCTCTATCTCACCATCCTGTCACACACAAACACCAAAAAATACGACTACAGTTGTGAGAATATTCCACTGACTTTCATTCGCTCATTCCCAAACAACACAAGAAGAAGAACACAGATTTTGATACAGTATATATACATGGTAGAGTAGATTACTGCCCTCTACTTCACCATCTGACACACACACACACACACACACACACACACACACACACACACACACACAACATTCACAGAAATTGGACTTCTTCATTACCTGTCTTGGGATATGTGTCTTTGGATGTGTGTGTGTGTGTGTGTGTGTGTGTGTGTTACCTGCATGCCAGGCAGGGGTCCTGGTAGTTTAATATTGAGGAAGCTGCGGACTAGTTGGTACGTTCCGGGCACCCCTCCTAGTTGGGCCTGATGGAGGTTCCCAAACACCGTCACCATGGTGTAGTTCTTATAGCTGGGAGAGAGGAGACACACGCAGACATGGAAACACACACACACGCACACACGCACGCACACACACACACACACAGTTAGCAAACATCATCACCATGGTGTTGTTCTCTTCACATATTTGGATTACTGTAGGGCAATCTCACTAAATCACTAAAAGCTTAACCCTAAAATGAGCCATTTTTCAAAATGAGGACCAACCTTCGGCCCTCACAAAAACACACACACACACACACACACACACAGTTACCTGTTCTCAAGGAAGCTGAGTGCCTGGCGTACAAAGGCCATTTGCATGTCGACAGCGGTGCGACTCTTGAGGGTGTCTTTGGCTGGAACCAGCAACACATCGGTCATCTGCTTCACCATCAGCCACATGTCTGAGACATTCTTGGGGGGGAAGGAGATGGTGACAGTCACAGGTACACACACAGAAACAAAGAAAAGCACATATTAGCTGTCACAAATAAAATAGTAGCACTGAGCTACATGTTTGCAGGACAACACCATCATCTCCTGTTCATTTCATGATGTTAATTTCATGGTGAAATAGCACATGTGACGCCATGTTGGATATATGTTCTTACCTTGTCATCCAGGCTTTCTGCTACAGAAGCACATAGGTCTCCTAAATTAGGCTGGATGTGACCATTCACTATCTTCTCATTGAAAATGTAGATCTGATGAGGGAAGAAGCAGGGATGGAGAGAGGAGAAGAAAAAAGGAAAAATAAGGTTGTAGTTAAATAGCTCCCCCAATTCTTAATTAAAAGATTTGCTCACTCAATTTTTGTTTAGATTTCTACTTCAGCAATTTCATGTGTAAGACAAATTAGAAATACGCCTACAGCCTCAGCTTCCAGACTATCGGGCGATGCTACGACCGTAGAGTGAAATGGTTGACAAAGAAAAACAACGCGAAAAGAATCAAAATGTTCAGAAGGTCGTCGAAGAAGATGACGAAAACCAGACAAATGATGCCGCAAGCAATGTGACGACACATGGTCAGAGGAAAAAACACATTTACAGTACCGGTACTGCCTCGCACAACAAATTAGAGATGGACGAGAGAGAAGGTCAGACAGGATGATGAGGGAGGGACGATGGTAGAGAGATAACGAGAGAGAGAGAGAGAGACAGAGAGAGAGAGAGGGGGGGGGGGGCAGTGTGCAAGAGACAAAGCAGCAATAGCGGGGAGGAAAATGGTAGAGTGGGAGAAACAGATACAGAGAGAGAGAGAGAGAGAGCGAGAGCGAGAGAGAGCGAGCTCATCCCTGCCCCACACTAGGGAAATTACCCAGAGTGCCCTTCTACCATCCAATCAATCAATGTGTTTGATCTGTCACTGCCTCTCTTGCTGTGACCCCATTTTTACTGACTGGACAGATGGAGGGCATCACACACTGACCGGCTGGGTTCATAATACAGTAGTTAGAATTTACAATATCTTGTTTAAAACACACTTTTATAAACTTGCTTTTACCCAACAGAGATTCTTGTTCCAAGAGGAAAAGTGCAGGAACTATTTGACCTTGGATATTTGCGTCAGTAGTAACTTTCAGTATATTATGCTCTTATCTTATTCCTTCTCAGTTTGTTGTTTTATGCTGATCTGTATTTTTGCCTTGATTCTACTGTTCATAGATTATAGATTTGTGTGTTGCTGTCATTTTACTGTCTTTTGCCTTTTCTTGTTAATGTAAAGCACTTTAACCGTGTATTGAAAAGTACTATACAAAAAAAGTTTACTATTGATACTATTATTATCATCTTTATTTATGTAGCACATTTCAAAACAGTTACAAAGCACTTAAAAAAGGATAAAACAACAAAAGCAAAAGCAATAAAAGAGAAGAAATAAAAGCAAGGCAAAAGTCAAAAACAAAGATAAAAGATCATTACATAAAGGCAAATCTATATAAATGATATATTAAGGTGCCTTAAGTAAGACTTTTACTGTCCCATAGCCCAAAATGTCCATAATAAAAAAAAAACTTGTGTTCTGGGTCGTCATTTGGGATTTTGATGGACATCAACTCACCTGTCGACCATAGGCCACCTCCACGCTGTCCAAGGCGCTCCTCCCTGGAACCGCCACCTCGCTCACGAAGCTGGGCTACAACAGACAGAGGTGCCACACGTTACTATGTTCATTTACTACACACAAGCGTGCATGAGATGTGTGTAAGTCTGTGTCCATTCCTCCCTGGGACCACAACCTCTAAACTGGGCTACACGCAGACGTAGTGTAGTGTAGATCTGTGTGTGTATGTGAAATGTATCATGACGACCCCAGAAGAAGAGAGTGGGAATGTGTGTGTGTGTCTAAGAGATAGGCAGAGGAGTTTGTTTTATCTCCAATCTTTGTTGTGCATATTAATACCAAAGAAAGCTTTGAACAATGAAGCATGAAAGCTACTGTGAGAACTCAAATTCTCTTTCACGCACACACACACCTCCAAAGGCTACACCCATAAAGATTAGTTTTCTTTAACTATTTTAACATTGCCTATTTTGCTCTGTTTAAGCTCTTTCAGTAGTTGCAAGTTGCACCAATTGCCACAATATTATTGCAAACCACATTAAAACAAGATTGTAAAATTCCATTCTTCAACATCCATTGTTCTTGCAGTACTACTTAATATTATTTGGTGATTTCTTTCAAAGCTTTTTGACCTTAGTTTACCAAGGCAGGGTGGCTTGAGGACACTTGCCCTTTTTCAGCAACACCCTGCTTCACACTTCTTCAGTTCAACACCTCACACATGGGAGCAACTCAGTACCAACACGGTCTTCTACAAGTTGTCACTGTGTCGCTCCGCTGGAGCAGCTGGAGGTTAAGAGCCTTAGAAAACGTGTCAGCTCAGAAGAAATAAACAAAAGAAATCAAGACGACAAACAAAAACACAACTGAATCGGATAACCGAAACTAAATGACAACAAAACAACAGGGAGGAAAAAAGTACAACAAAAACAAAATGCACTGAGGGAGTGGGTTTTGCTGATAATGCCTTCTTATCCAGCTCACTGTTTCAGCAACTATGGCTTCTAGGAATCTAGCTGATAAAACTTGGCATATTTCTTTTCCAATGCAAAGACAAGAACTTCAAATATTTCCATTTCTGTTCATCTGAGAAAATAATGGCATCTAGATTTTTATAGTAAGAGACATTTTGTTTAATTGGAGATTCCTTTTTCACTCTTCTTTGTAAATGGGTGAATTTATTTCATTTTTTTTCTTATATTTGGCTGTAGTCAAGGGAGAGAAGTTATTAAATTCTCTTTCTAATTTATTCTTTTTATTGGCGGATTCTGGCGGCCTGGGGCAAACCAAGGATTCAGACATCACATTGACTAAGGAAGCATTTATGAAAATGAGTTAAATGAAGCTCGAAACGACAGGCACACTAATCACACACCAATGAAATTGTTACAGGTGTCCCGTGTGAAATCATCAATCAGAATCTTAAATCGATCGTATTTTCTCATGTTGAATTTTCTGCACTTTGAGAAATCTTTCAATTCCACTGCTGTCTGGCTGGTGAAAATGATTTGAGATGTCAGTATACAGGATGAAAGCCTTTAACACATTACACAGAGATGATAAAAACAGTATCTATGAGGAGCAGATGAAGAGGTTATTCTAGTTAGTTTAGGTATGAGTGGATGGAGATGGCTGAGAGCACATAGTGTTCAACAAATGCTGTGAGAGGGCGAGTCTTGCTTTTGAGTACATTGATTCAATCCAATAAGTTCAAGTATATTTAAAACACTGGTGTTTCCTTCAACACTTTTCCTATTGCAGCTACTAGGTACACTTTTCAACTCAGTGTCCCGCTGTGGCTGTTGCTCTGTGGCCTGGAGGGAAAAACAAAGCTTTGAACTTTGTTAAGCATCATCAGCCAAAACTCTGCTTACTGAATTGTATCTGTATCTGACAAAGTTGAATCTGACATCTGACGAACTAGTTCATCAAAGGCTGTGGTCAATTCGTTTCCCATTAAATAAAATTTAAAAAATAAATAGCAGTGTAATTAATTTGCTCATAATGCAGCACTATTTCTCAAATATTTAGGGTTGGATGGATCTCTTCTCATGCAAAGTTGCAATCCTAAAGATAATCTACTTCCTGAATTGACTAAATCAAATGTGAATTGAACCCAACTGGGAACTATTGGGAACTACTGGGAACACTATGCACAATCATTTTAGAGTTTTATATTTATTTGTATTACTTCTGATATTACCTTTCCTGTATTATATTTTTTATCACCTTCGTCTTCCTTGGCATTGTTCTGCCAATTGCTGCTGTGGCACCTGAATTTCCCCCAGGGGATCAATAAAGTGCAATCTAATCTTATCTCATCTTATTATGGCCTTGCTGATTTCAGCAGCACAACTCCCTACATAGAGAAGCCATTTTTGGCAGTGGGCAAGCAACAGCAAGTCATCCATGGAAAATTCAACTGCTTCTTAATAATTCAGCAGAGGAACATGGACAAAATCTCTCACCATCACAGTGATGGTCTGCTACATAACATAGATGTTTAAGTTCAGCTAAACCTCCTGAATCTTTCAAGGGAGACAATGGACAAAATCTCTTTAGTATCAGAGCATGGAGCCGGCCTTCCATATATTCAGTTGTAGATTACGATATAAACAGCCATGTTAACTGTTGTGAAAACTGAAGTCTGATATTCAAGTGGAAAGAAGAGTCGTCAGAGCCTCATGTCACTGCTATAGTTCTTCAAATGCTTCATTTCAGTGAGCAGTGAAAGAAGTGACATGCTATCACAAAAGCTCTATATTGGCAGGAAATTGGTAATTTTTTGGATTTCTTTACATATTGACATCAGATCCAAAATGTCCTTTATCGTGTAAGGTCTTCTTTCTTCTATTTGTCATTCATTTCTGTTATTACTTGGAAGTTTCAGCACCCAGTCAAAAGAGTGGGTGAAGGAGTGACTCAAGACTGAAGTCCTGTTAGTAATGAACTAGTTAAACTTTATTATAAACTAGTTAAACTATGATTATAGGAATGCAAACACTCTTTTATGGGGAAGTTTGGCTTTTAATCTTTTTTTCTTTTTCCAATTAACTCTTAACTACCATCCTATACGACCTGGACTGATAAACTGAAGGCAAAAAGGAACAGTCTTTGTTGCCTTCTTGTCCTTGGGTTGCTTGAAAAAAATAAAGATATTCATTTTATATTGGTTAAATAACAAATGTACTAACAAAGCAAATCAGTTACCTCAGAAGAAACTACGAATTGTGTTTTGTTCCAAAATAAAATTTGGAAAAAATGACACCCTTGCTAACAAATGATCTATAGTATAAAATAAAATGCCATATTTTTAGATTTGTTAGAGTTTTTAGACAGTAGGTAACTTGAGTGCTTGGTTGACAAATTATATCACCTATACAGACTAGATCCTCTGTGTTCTAGAGATACTGGATGGTAAACCCTCATTTTTTCCCAAAATGGATCTAAAGCATTTTGGAAATGAGCTCCTCAATTGAAAAAATCTGAGAAGGAAGAGAACTGAGGTTCACTCTGGAAGTGAAAACTGTAATCTCAATCCAACCAAACCCCGTGAAAAGCCAAAAACAGACTTTTCTGTTAGCTGCTCCATTATTAAAACCCAACAGTGGTGTGCCTGCCATTTTCTTTTAGGAAACTTATTCATTTTTGATGGCAAATCTTGTCAAAGGGAGCGGCCGGGCTGGGCTGGGCCGGGCCCCGGAGGCAGTGAGATCTGCACCTCGAAGGCATGCTCTCTGCCACAACCGACTTATCAATACAACATATTCTCACCAACAAAAGGAGAAAGATGAAACACAAATGGCATTTACAACATTACAACACTGCCCTAGAGCAAGGCATTTAACCCTTAATAGCCCCAGCAGCAACTGCTCTGCAGTACCAACCCATTATCTGTACTGTGTGTGTATTTGTCCTGTACGTATAGAAATAGGCAAAAAATACACAATCCCAATGACCGTATGGACATTGAAGACTATACTGTACAGAAAACTATGGTATAATAATACAAATGGCATAATACCCAAACAAATCCTCTTCTCCCCAAAGTGCATGTATTGTATGACTTTGTATGACTTTGTATTGTAGTGTATTTTCCCCATACATGGATTTATTTGTGGCGGCCCACCAAAATCTGATTTCCCGTGCTGACAGCTTAAAACAGTTCTTCCAGTGTTGCATCTGTCTTTCCATGCTGTGTGTCTTCCCCACCGCAGCCTGCTGCCACAACCAACCCAATAAACTGTTTAGCATCTTTACTGAAGCAATGAAGGTGGGCTGAGACCGTCTACCTATCCGAGTAAAGGTGAGTTTTTTCTTCCGCTTCCTCCACTTCAAGCTGTGGAGATCCTTCCTCACATACCAACTGTGTGCAGCGTGTGCGCCGTACCTCCACATCTTGACTGAAGTCCAGGGCGTCCTCTCCTGCCCCGAGTAAGGTGTGCAACACTCTCTGCTTCACCTGCTCCCACTGGACCAGCATTGACTCGCGGTGGTACTCCTCAGCCAATAGGAATGTCTGGAAAGACGGAGGTGGGACAAAGAGAGCGGCAGGTGACAGGTGAGGGAGATGCAGAGGGAAGGGTGGGTGAAGAATGGAGAAGTTGGGTGTGTTTGTGGGTGGGAGAAGATGGAAAGAAAGAGGGCGGGGTGGGGGGTTAGGGACGGGAGAGAGAAAAGGTAAGATGTTAGGCGTTAACTAGACTAGACCGTGTGTAGTTCTGCAGCCCCCTGCATTCTGATGTGTAGCAAATGCGGACAAAATTGAAATTATACTGGAAATTTAATTTGGACGCACTGGCACGCCTACAAATAATTCTCTTGGTGCAAATTTATTTGAATAAGTTCTTTAGATCAAGCATGACAACCTCTCTTCTGTTGTCTGTTCTGTTCTAGACAGTGAGTCTTATGTTTTCCAGCTCTCGACTTTGCAGCTTTGTAACAGTGTGTGTTAGACAGTACATTGTGTACAATTGTCCAACACTCAGATATATGGTAAACATGAGTAGGCCTGTGCCAATATGAAATTTTTATAGTACGATTACCTTGGCCAAAAATATCTCGATATACGATATTATCACGATAATTATTAATAAGATGAAAAACATTTCAAGTGGATGGTGGCACTTATTTATCGCTCGCAGCCTGATTATCAGCCATGATTATGTTTATGTGTTTACTACTGACACTTCCTCTATGATGCTGTTCACTTCCCAACGAGTGGCAGAGGACTACAGGGCTCCCCCTTTTTGGGAAAATAAAACGTCAATGATGACAGACGAGTTAGTTTGTTATTCACCCTCCCAACAAGTCGCAGATTATCGCGGTGGTCACAGTAATAAAAATTAAGGGCGGTGTCATAATCGTTATTGTTTTTAATCGTGATATATAGTAATATCGGTTATTGTCCCGTCCATAAAGATGAGTGCAATTGGGAGGTTGGGATGACGAGTAAAAAAGTAAAAAAGTAAATTTCGAGTCCTGCACACACGAGGGCAAACAGACTTAGTGGTCTATGGTGGTATCAGTAGGTGGTTCCTGATTTAGCACAAGACGAATTCTCATCAGGTAACCAGCCTACCTAGGGGGCACACACACACACACACACATATACATACATGTGGGGACACACACACACACACACACACACCAGATTTAGCAGCAGACCCCCGTCAAGATTGTACTAGTCCACCAGGACAACTCCTATCTATTTTATCTCTCCATAGAGACTCAGAGTGAGATAATGGGAACATGAGATAATTAAACCCTGCCAATCTCCAGCTCAGGGAGCAACACAGAACTAGACTAGAGCTACCACTTACTGGTTTAACATGGGCACTGCCTGAGTCCCACAGCTCTTACTTCAACCGTTTAGAAGGCGTTTTGAGAATATGAGCAGATTTTGATTGCCAGCAAAATGCCAAAAATATTACGTAAGGATTCATCAAGCCTCTTGTTTTGAGGTGTATTTTTAATGGTGTAAGTATTTTTTTTTAATATATTTTATCGCTTCATTTTAGTTGAGTTAGACTGAGCACATGAGGTACTTTGTGTTTTAAACAAAATGAATGTATGGAGGACAAAGTCTGCACACACAGATGTCTGACAGAATTTGATCTTGTTGTCACTTCAACAAGCATCGCCTCCCATCTGTTTCATGTCTGCATTAAGAGTCAAAAGTTCAACACAACCGCCATCTTGCTTTGGCCAAGGTGACCCTTCAGCTCCAATCTGAAACCAAACTACTTGGTTTCAGGTTGTCATCGCTGGATACTGCATCCTAAATGCACTTCAGTCTGTCATTGCCAAGTTGTCAACTAGACTGTCTTTCAGCCCTTTATTCCAAATGAGCATTGATGGACTCTTAGCCACTTGGCTAGTAGCGTCTCAGCACTGCATCCCAGCCACACCACTTGCTCCATAACTGTCCTGTACAGTTATAAAAGCTGGCAAATGACAACTGGAATTGGAAATTTGTGCACTGTCCCAAATCTCATTTTAACCAAAACACAGAAAATTAATTGACAACTTTTGAATGTACAAGCTATGTAGGCACTTAACGGGTAATACCCACGTTTTTTATTTTATTTGTACCAGTCATCTAGTTGCCGCTCTCTCTTACATTATTCCTGGTGGTGTCTGCACACACTTTTCTTAACTTTAGAAGAAGCCAACTGCTGCCATTCATTTTTGTGGAGTATGACGACAACTTCCACACTTGAAAATGGCCCAAGCAAGATAATCCATCACAGTAAACATGAAGCCTTTATTTGGTTTTGTCAAAGTTTCTCTTTTATCGTTACTTCATTGCCGCCGAGTTGAGCGTTAACACTGCGCGTATTATGTTATGCACTGCTTACTGTCACCTGACACCCACAGGACGAAATGAAAGTCTCTGCCAGGAAATAATTCCTAAAATCATTCTGCCTTACAAACTTTATTGTCAAATCCATGTCTTCTTATTTGGGGCGTCTTTGTTAGCTGGGACAGCAGTTCATTTCAAACTAGGTTTGATACCGTAAAGTTTGTATTTTAAAGACAGCAAAAAACAAGTAAACGTTAAAAAATATTATTACATACTAGACGCACTGCAAAATGACTGTGGAAATGTCAACTAGATGAAGACAGTAGAAAATGGGCTATAACTCTAAATGACATAATTATCCTTTAATCTCAAGTGGCTGGTGTGAGATTGGTCAATTGAGAGGAAATATGACACTTAATAGAACATCATATGTTTCCTGGTAGTCATGTAAAAGTCAACCAGCCAGAAAGAAATTTGCAAGAAAACTTAAAACATAAAAAACTTAACATGTATAGCGTATGTATTTTTCAAATATTCAGGTGCGTTTGATTTCTACACCCTTCCACCCAGGTCCTTCTTCCCCTC
Organism: Centroberyx gerrardi; assembly: GCF_048128805.1. Classification (NCBI taxonomy): domain Eukaryota; kingdom Metazoa; phylum Chordata; class Actinopteri; order Beryciformes; family Berycidae; genus Centroberyx; species Centroberyx gerrardi. Next base: position 24,860,911 of record NC_136000.1, read on the forward strand.
TCAGGGAGCAGAGACAGATAATGGGAACGGCAGCTAATTAAACCCAGGGCCTATTAGCTCTGCACATCATGGAAACCATTTCACAACCATTCCCTAAAGGTTAGCACCAGAAGGACTTTTAGATCACGGCAAGCAGAGGTGATGACAAAAAAAGTTCAGTTTAAAGTGTCCTCACAATGAGCTAATGTTCATATATCTTGCTGACGATTAATCTGATTTTTTTTCACAACTGTCCCATCAAGAGTAAGACGAGGAAAGTATTTACACTAGTGTATAGAAAGACAGATTGTCAGGAAAAAAGGAAATTATATGCTTATCAACTTTTTAATTTCACAACTTGTATTCAAAAGTGGAGGTCATATAAAACATTTAACTGACGTCCACTGACGTCAAAAGGAATGGCTATAATGAATGCAATATGCAGCGATGTGAATATATATTCGAATGATCTTGGCAATTGTTCATAACTTCCTCATGAATGCAATTTAAAGCATTACAACTGTCAAACCATAGTGTGGGCAAGTTTAAGAAAATATCACAGGGTTATACTGTATACGTGCAAAAATAATACTGTGATATGGGCTACATAGGCTTGTCTCATACTGGAGATGCATTTGAATTGGTTTTCTTTCTGTGACTAATAATCTACGGCTCCCATTTGACCTAAGAAGGTATCAAGACGCTGCCAACAGATACTGACCCTGCGGCGAGACTCCTCGATGGCTGACAGGAGGGCGTTGTCCCTCTCGTTCTTCAAGAAGCCCTGTGGAGAGACATGGAGCGATGGAGAGAGACAGACAGAGAGAGAGAGAGTGGGAGAGAGAGAGAGAGAGCAAGAGCGTGAGAGAGAGTACAGAGAGAAAGAGAGAAAAAGCAAGAAAAGATAGACATTAGTTCGACTGGTGAGGACAAAATGAAGCAGAGATAAACGGTATGCAGAGATTTCTAGGGGGACAGATTTAACAGGCGCACCATCATTTGCTCTACGGGAGACAGAAACTGCTTCTCAATCTTCCATCCTATTTTGTCTGCACTTCTAAGGCGCGCACTTGTGCGGTCCCATGCACTGTCAGGATTAGCGAAAAGTATGGACGCTCCAATTATTCACTCTTCTGCACAGATCTATAGGCATACCGGATAAGTGTCCATGCTTCGAGTTATCCTAATTTCTCACACGCCATTTTGTTTCCACTCCGAGACGCAGGGGCAGTCAGCAGAGCCTCCATTTTGGTGTCGTCTCAAGATGGCTGCCCCTGCATGCACCCACCCTCCTCCTCTGGCCTTTCCTCTGAAAAACTGCAATTATTCACCTCCTACTCTAATATAATATAAGCTACTTATCCTATACACAAGATCTGAGCTATCAAGTGAGTAAGTGGCACTTATGTAATAACTGGAGTAGAGGAGTACATAACTGCACTCTTCAGAGGGAGGCAGTGGATGCGGACGTGTATAAGGGGCAGCCATCTTGAGAAAACACCAAAATGGAGGCTGTGCTGTATGCCCTCTCTCTCTCTGTCCTCTAAGAGCAAACAAAAGTGTGGGTCACTGGGAGCTTTATGCTACCACAGAATATCACAAGTTTATAAACATATGTAGTTTTCCCCAGGCAACATATACTGACGTATGTGTAGCATTTTTTTTTTTTATAGATGAACAATAAAAGTTGCATATAACCCAGTGCTGAGTCAAACATTCAGTCTCCATTCTTTATTTAGAAATATTGACAAATGAGCCTGAACAGTATCAAATTGACAACACAGGTTATTATATCTGTACAACTGTAACCAATTCAGTGCCAGGAACAGACAGAGTTATGAGCGCAAATCCACACACGTCCCTGAAAGGCCAGGAAACACATGCAAACACACAGATGTGCGCACACACCAACATACACATGCACTAATGCCTAATGTGCAGTTTCTGTCTAATTGAATGGAAAACTCTTGGGTGTTTGGAGGATGTTTGACTGTGCTAAGTTATAATCTAACTGAACACATCATATCATATCACAGCCTCAGTGGCATGGCCTAATCTAGCCTGGCTAGGTCAGACTGAGCAAAAAACTCATTAAATGTTTCTGAATGCTTTGAAAAAACAAGAGGATTGGTTGAAAAAAAATAAAAATAAGTGGCACTGAAAACACGATTGATTCATCTTGCCTCAAGCAAGGTTTGCTAATTAATATCACCAATACAACTGCAATGTCAATTAGAATGAGAAACCAGAGTAACATGATCAGAATGAAAAGTGTCAGTTCACTGAAAATATTGTACCTCAATGGCCACTAACTAACCCACATATGAATGGAACCATTGCGCCCCAAAAGACATGAAATCCAGGCTGGTTTATTTGTGATAAATTGCATCATCATCTTGTAAAGCAGCATGTCGTAAACTATGGCTGGTGGGTCGGTCTCTGGTGATCCCATGTAACAAGAGCACTAGAATGTTTTAATGAAGTCCCAGGGTAAGAATTAATTCACAGAATATGAGTCCTGGGCTCCAAAAAAAACAAAAAAACCTTTAAAGCTACCTATATTTCACTTTGGTAGAAGATGTTGATTTTTTAGTGCACACACTTCCATGGAAGTTGCGTTACCTGCCCTAGGGATCTTCACTCAGCTATAGCATTAAGGCATTTTCCTCAGTTCTCAATAGCAGTAATTGCAAAATTGAAACGTAGGACTGTAAACACAGCATGAAATTATACTTCCTCTATCCACGATGCCTTGTTTGTGCTTTGATTATGATTTGTGGACTAGATTCTCTCTCAGCTTTGTTGACTTACGGGTCAACAGAACAGCTAAGAACTCCCGCTGTGTGCAAATTTCCATTCCTTAGATGTATAGCGAAATACTGCAGGACGTCCAAAATAACCAGGAAAAAGCCCTAGGTGTAATGATATGGGCTGCATTTCCCAGAGTTTATATAACCATAGGCCGTCTATCTCTGACATAATAGCCTATTAAATTGGTGGGTAGTTGTTTCTTCTCTCAGATAATTGTCTATTATTTCACTGCTGTCATTTTTGGCACTGTGTGTCTGTCTTTCCATCTGAAGCATGCAGGATTAGTTTAGCTAGCAGAAGCAAGCGCCTGGTGAGACAGATACCACTTCTTGTTCCTCTCATATCCGACTACAGATTATTCTGCACTACAGGAATGTGGGTGTTCTTGGCTTCCGTCCTCCTCCCATCCCTCCTCTGCCCAGACCCCCCCCCACCCCCCCCCATCTGCCTCTCTTCCACATCTGCTCTCTGCCCTGCCTATTTCAGTCTCCCCTCTCCCCCCCCTTCCTCTCTTCCCAAGCTCTCAACCTCCACCTCTGTCACTGCGCTGCTCTCCTCCCTCACCCTCCTTCACTCTCATCCCTCTTCCCTGTCAAGTGAGAGTAAACGGGAAGCCCCAAAGTTCACTGCGAGAGCCACATAAAAAAAAAAGTTTTGAGAAAATGACGACAGCAAAATCCATCTGATGTGACAATGATGATAATTATTGCATTGAAATCAGTTACAATGAAAATGTATCATCTGGCTTTACTTCTCAGCCTGGCCTTCCAATTGCAATTACGGCTCGATTTTCCAGGCATCGTGCTGTATTGCAATTAAGAGCCATTCTTAAACTGGAACACCAAAAATATTCTACTGGAAACACTGTTACAAACTGTTGCTGCCCATATATAAATAAGCACTTCCTTATTTACACTCAAAGAAATAATCCACAACATTTCCATGCAAATAAATGTTCGTTTTGCTACTCTCTATTGTCAATTGATATAACACAATAGTGATTCAACCTATACCCAGTTCATGAAAGCTTTTACATTTGCTGTTCTAAACAGAAAGTGTCAGGTAGGTCTTTACTGGCAAAAACCCTCTGCTGCAAAGGAAGTGATGTGTTTTATGTTTCCAGTAGCAGCAGTGATTTGTTTGGAGTAAATGGAAGAACTCAAAAAAAAATTACATTAAAGTTTACTAGTATAATGGTTGCATTTTAAATAACTTTAAGGCGTTTTCATGTTATTGGCATGTTACTTTATTACTTTATCTTTTTTTGGCTGTGGTGTCCTGAATGGCCTCATGATACTTGAACTACTATTCATACATGAGTGTAGTGAGAAGGCCAGGGTGCCTTTGAACTATTTCTTCGCCAGTCACTTTGCATGGCAGCTGGTTAGCTCCGACTGTGCTTTTAACATGCCTTTAGTCTGAGAAACAGCTCCCCCTCAGGTCACTGAGCAGCACTACTGGAGAGAGAGGTAAGAAGTGAGAGACAAGATGCCCCTAAAAACCAAAGCCAATTTGGGAGGTCAAAGATTCAGCCTAACGTGTGTCTTTATGCAATGGGCTAATTCCATTTTGTTGTTCCAACACAATAATTTGTTTCTTGGTAAGCTACTGATAGCACACCAGAAATTAACTTTGAGTTGTAGTAGCTGTTCTTCACAGCTTACTTTGGTTTGTAGTTTTTCCCATTTCCATGTGCATGGTATGACAATACCTGCCGCTATGCAGCTAAACCTAAGAGGTCAAACTTGGTGAATAGCTTTATACTTAATGTCAATTATGATCCATTAATATGGGAAATAAAAGTTAGCAATTGATTTTCCAATTTCCCCCTCTCTCTGACCCTTCAACCCCCCCCCATCCTTCTCCTATCATGCCTCCCTCCCTCTCGCACTCACTCCATCTCGCTCTTTTCCCAGGAGAGGCTGAGAATAGGTCTATATTTAACCACTCTAACCAGAGGAGAGCTCAGGTCAATGCTCACTGGAGAGCTGCACTGGAAAAGAGGAATAGAATAGAATAGAATAGAATAGAGCAGAACAGAACAGAACAGAGAGTGCATTAGTTATAATAGGGTTTTATTTGGAGATAGGATATGTTGGATCGAAGACAACAGAAGACTGTATTAGTCATGGTGATGGCGCTGATTGGTCTTCCAGTAAACTGGAAGAGGGGAAGTGATATGATAATAATATCTGTTCTAGTAACAGGCACGGCCACGGTTTCCAAAGCATCTTAAAGCAGTGACACAAAGGGCAATGTTTTGGACAAGTCCAAGCCCAAGCAGCTGCCTCAGCATTTTTGCTTTAATTGCGGAACATACAGGTCAGGAAACATTTTAAAAGATTTTTGACTGCTGTGTCAATTTGTTGCCAGTTGCTGGATGTGTTGCTCAGCGGCACTGCCCAAAACATTGCCTGGGCAACATGATGTGGCAAATGTAGATGGGCAATTCAGCCAACAATTGTGGTCAAAAATATTTCCACATTTATTTTGTCCCAGCTGTCGATCCTCTTCCCTTCTGAAGGCAAAATAGCCGATCTGCACTGCCTCAAAGTGTTAGCTTGATGTTAGTGCGAGGATGACCTTAGTTCCAACAGAAATCAATAGACAAAGATCCTCTTATTCACATGGAATATTTCTACCACTATACATTACCTGAAAACAAAGACTGGATCTCAAATTTTGCCTTTTTTACTGTAACTGACATCTGAAGTTGTTCCCCACCCGAGGATCGTGTTTCATAACCCTTGGACCCAGCTGAAGGATACGCAGTGTCGATGTTTGAGTTCACCAGGTTTTCTCTATTCCAGAAAGCATTGTGAAGGACAGAGACTTTACATCTTTGTTGTTAATATCAAAACTGCTGTGCAGCTTAAATTAGCGTTAAAGGCCTATAAAGTTGGCATGTCATGTAGCCTTGGAGATCTTAGAGCCGCTGTAACCCACATTTCACACTGGCTAAACACTGCAGAAGCTTCTATTCCTCTATGCCTTCATTCCTAATAGGTAAAAATAGACATTGAATGAGGGGAGGGGGTTCATTTTGAAGACCCGCACTGACACATATACGCAGTACCCATCTACAATAAAAGATAAGAAGTTTCCAAAGAAGAGAAATGGATGCTTATCGTCTTCAAGGATCAATTCAATACTGGGAAATAGACTTAGCTATAGATGGATGTTTTTTTGTTGCCCCACCCGTGTTATGTATCCTCAGAGATCTGCAACCCACAGCCTACTGGTCAGACAGCCCAGAAGCTTCTATGAGAACGGGAACGCAGCAAGAGAAAAGAGGTTAATAAGGGGCGGGGGGGGGGGCTATCAGGAAAAATCCCACCTCCATTAAATACGTACAGGAGATGTGCGTAGAGAGAATAGAAACTGAAGAAAAGAGAATTTTTTTTTTTTTTTTTTTTAAATCACACTGCTCCTGACTAGTCCTTTAGTCTGCCTTCATACCACCTTTAATCCTAAAACACCAAATTCCTTCAAATGAAAATATAACCGTTGGAAGTTTCGGTCATTGTCACTCTCATTTTCTGATCCAATGTATAGACAGAGAGCATCGGACGTCTGACTGTGTCCCTAAAAATATACTTATTCTATCATTTAGGCCGTTGCTTCTGAAGTGACCACAGATCACTATATTTCTGGGAGATCAAAGTGTTACCCCTCTACATTTGTGTCCCTGAAAATGCGCCATACTACGCAGATTCATTTACATAATAGTAGCATTTCTGCAACATTAAAATCCTGCTTTCTAAGAACCTATGGTAAAAAATCCAGATTTGGTCACCAAGGAACATGTATGTTACATGCTGTGTGTGTATGTGTGTGTATGTGTTCAGGTGTGTGACGTGCACGCGTGTGCTCATTCACCGTGTCGGCACACGCAGGCCCTCTTTCCCTCAGGCTTGGTCAAGCAAGTCAGACTGTCTGTGCCTGAATACAATCTATAGTCAGGCAATCATACATCACATATTACAGCTTATCGGCTATCGTCTGATTTTTCACTTTTTCAATCTAGTCACATAATTACTATACTAGGAATACAGAGGCTATAGGAATCTGGGGGATTCAAGGGAGGTAACCTCTAACAAGTTATGAACTGTATCTGTCTACAGATTATATGACAGAATAAGCGGAAAAACACAAGTCAATGAAACTACCTATTGGATAATGGCCTACTGTGTAATATATAAATACGTATATTTAGCTACATCAGAGTAGGATCTCGTTCAAGATGGCACGCACAGAAATGCATCTGTAAAGCCTCAACCTATAACCTTTAATATATTTCTAATGAACAGATTTATATCCAAACTGTGTTAAATATTGTCCGGTCAGCTTGCTGTCTATGTAGCAATGATTGGCAGCTCTTTGTATGATATGAAGTGAAAAACTGGCAGACATGGTGAAAGCAAGAGTGGGAGGCATTCTGTCCTCATTTGCCATGACACAATGAGCCGACCGGTGCCTCAGTGTGTGTGATGTGTGTGTGTGTGTGTGAGAAACCCCACCCTTCACTCCTCCACTTCCTGTGTAGCGTATATATGTATATACGCGTTCGAAATAGTGGTCATCGACTATAATCTTATAATTGACTATAATCGAATAATCAATTCCTACCATCGTCATCATCATCTCCATGTATGCCATATAACCACAGACAATGTAGCGTAATCAGACTACAGACAGAGACAGAGAGAGACAGGTGACAGAGAAAGTGTGACACACACAAAGCACATACGTGTGTGTATATTGGTGTGTGTGTGTGTACGTATCCATGTGTGAAGGCAATACTCACTCATGCTGAGCCCCTGCCTGCCTGGCAGACAGACTGACAGACAGATGAGAAGACAGGAAGAGAAGAGGAAGAGTGCAGAAAATAGTAAAAAAAAAAGAAAAAAAGAAAAAGTGCCCAGGTATCCAGGCTTTGCCAGCCCTAGAGACCCGCACTGCCCCCTCCACCTCTTCATTCCTCTGTCTTGCTTGGCCAGGGCAGCAGCAGTGGCCGCCATTCTGGGGCGTGTTCGCTGTGCCCCGTAGAGCCGGCATGGCGGTCCAGTTGCAGCCTTTCCCCATTCTAAAGCAGGCCACTGACTCTGTGCACGAGCCGGAGAACCGAGTAGAAGTGCCACATCAAGACTCACTGGAGGTGGTTTTATTGTCGGAGGGCCGTACCAACTGAGCGCTCAGACACAGGGGGGGATCCGCGAGACGGAACTATGGATTCATATAGAATATCAGTTTGTACCATGAGCAGACCCCCCCCCCCCCGCACACTCCACCATCCTCCATCCTCCATCTCTCACTCTCTCCCTCCCTTCATCCTTCACTTCTTCCCAGCATCTCTGACGGCCCTCCACCCCCCTCCCTCTCTCCCTCCTTCAGTCCCACTCATTTTCTTCCCTTTTTTTTATCCATCTATGCATCCTTCCTTTCTTCCCTCCCTCTCTCCTCCCTCCCTCCCTTAGCGCAATGCAATTATAGTAATGGATTTTTTCCCCCTCGGTTGATGGCTTCCGACATCCTGTCTTGAAACGAGGCTAATCATGCTCTTAAGGGTCATGTTTAGTTAATGAAGGGGGTGGGAGGCACATGGGGGGATGGGGGGTGGGTGGGGGGGGCTACACACATACATAGCATTCCTATATGCAGGCCGGCAATCACAGCATGCTTGCTTTGTGTGTTCTAATACACACCCCACACTTGTAGCCTTGTGCACACACTCACACACAGCCACATGCCATACAGCCACCTTCATATATGCAGGGCAACACACACGAGGAGGCAAGAAAATCCATGCGCCCACGTGTAGCCAAATCCACACTACACACACACTCATTCACACACACAGACACGCGCCGTATATGCCAGCAATCGATCGCGACTGACACAGGAGCAGGCATGCAAACGCAGCACATGGAGCCTGTGCACGCTACGCACACACATGACACACATCCTGTGAAGATATGTCAGTAGTGAGAGTCTATCTCAGCAGATGCTCTGGGCTTAGCCAACTGCATCCGCTGAACGCATGCCATCACTGTAGAAAGACGAGGGGGGGGCAAAGGAAGAGAGGGGGAGGGAGAGAGAGAGAGAGAGAGAGAGAGAGAGAGAGAGAGAGAGAGAGAGAGAGAGAGAGATAATGAGACAGGGAGGGAAAACGAAAAATAGGAGAGGGAGGAAGGTAGATGGAAAGAGAAAGGGAGAGTAAGCAGAGAGAGGCAGACAAACTGTAAGGGGGAGGGAAAGAATGAGTGAGACACGAGAGAGAGAGAGAGAGAGAGAGAGAGAGAGAGAGAGAGAGAGAGAGAGAGAGAGAGAGAGAGAGAGAGAGAGAGAGAGAGAGAGAGAGAGAGAGAGAGAGAGAGAGAGAGAGAGAGAGAGATAGATAGAACAGAGAGGAAGAGAGAGAGGGAGCTGGGGAAGAGAAAGAAAGAGCACTGGCAGAGAAAGATGGAACAGTGAAAAGTGAGACCAGGACAGAGAGAGAAAGAAAGGATTCGCCTTGCGGCCGGTCGCCATTTTTTTTTTTTTTTTCTTAACCAGCGTCGCTCTCCACCCTCCATCTCTTTCTCCATCTCATTTTCCCATTTATTTTGCTCACATTCCCTCCATCCACCTTCCCTGGCTTTGCCTTGCTCCTTTCTCTTGCTTTCAGCCTCCCTCTATTTCTCTCTCTCTCCTCCCTTTGTCTCGACCAGTATTGCTACTATGTGCCCTATTTGATGACACACAAAACAAATAACCCACAAATGCTGAATATCCACTCACAGCTATTCAGCCAACACACTTACCAACGTACAGAACATACAGTACACCAACCAATCTGACAGAGCGTAAAACAAAGACGAGACTGTAAAGACATCTTCTCTGTGGTGTTAGACCAGTAAATCTGTGCACAGTATGATGTGCAGCAGACAGGAGTGACAATCAGATATCATACAAGATCATCACAATACTTGGGCCACAAAAAGATAATTTATATTTCTTTTAATTGTGTTTCAGTATGTTGTATTTACTCTCCTGCTTCTTTTACATTTGCTCAATAAAATGTTTTGCATCTGATGAAGGGGAGTGACGCAAACCTAGGCACAAATTATTACATACACCATATTAACTATGGCTTAGAGGGAAAACAGGGAGAAAAACTTATCTACCAAACCAACAATCCTCTTGTTAAATCTGAGCAAATCACCCACTGCACGTACGCCCTAGAAACGTGGTCTACACGCTACTAGCCGCTCCCACATTCATCAAGTCCTCACTCTAGGACTCCACGTCTATACAGGCTAACGTGGCGAGATGCTTACTAATGTGTATTCAGCCATACATACAGACGTATCACTCACACATCAATTCCCTCGGCACGTGTGTGTGCTCCACGCAGGGACAGTGGAGACTACGTATCAGCTCACTCAAGCGGACACATGCATATACACACACACACACACACACACACACACCGACAGCATGTTTGCATTTCCTTTGTGTCCTGTCTGCCAGCCCCCAGCACCGGGCCAGTCCCACGGCCCTGCATCATTTAAAGCAAAATTCCACCCTTAAACCAAATTCATTTGTGTTATCCCCGTGATCTCGGACAGTTCAACAATATACTGGCGCCTGTCAACATGTTTCTCCCAAAGCTAGAAACCAGAGAGCGGTGACTGTCTTCTGTAGTTCCCTCGTCAGACACACCCTGGAGCTGCCACACACTGAACTGGAGACTTTCACTGCAGCCTCAAAATTAGACACATAGCTTTTAAGATAACATAAGGAAGGGAGGAATGTGCCAATACCACTCCTTCACTGCCGATACCGATCAGCTCCCTTACTTTTACTGAACTACATGGACTCAGGCCATTTGTTTGGTTTTATTGGACAAAAATGGTTAAGATGTAATCCATTTTTCTCCATTACAGATTTAACATCCTTCTGTGTGTGAAAAAGGCAGAAACACCATGTCACCTTGTTTTGCCTTCTCACATGCTACATTGTGCTTCTTGGCAATGGATTTTTAGTGATGGGGAAATTCTCTGATACAAGACCCTTTATAGCCCAGCAGCCCGATATCTGATACCAGAGCCTGTGCTGCTGCGCCCTCGGAGAATGAGTAGAGGTTGTCGTACAAGAAATGAGGAAGAGGTTGCTAATGTAGCCTGTTGTTATTTGATCCCTGCTAAACACATTACAAAATTGGTGAGAACTAGAACCACTAAGCGTGCGAAGCACACGGATGATATGGTATTGATTTGGGGATGCCGGTAAAACTAAAAATTATCCAACAAAGGATGAGCCAAGATGGCACCCACTAGGCTGCCTTGGTAAATTTGTGGTGAATGGTTGTAAAGTTGTTGAATTTTTTCTATATTGATTACCTTTTTAACTAGTATTTTGTCTATCAGTCAGGAACATGTGTTTCCTTTGGTGCCTACTATTCTGATGCTGCAGCTATGCAACAATTCTTTGAATGTAGAATTGTTGTGTGTGTGTGTGTGTGTGTGTGTGTGTGTGTGTGTTTATTCTAATGTCACGCAGTACATTTTGTTTGCACTGAATGTGAGGCCCTGTTGCATTTTGTCCTACACCTACTATGTCACTCCTGTATTGTGTAAATGTCTTGTAATGTCTAAGCATCAATTAACCAGTTCAGGTTCTTTTTGCACTCGTATTTGGCAAAATTAAGCAACTGCGATTGTCCAAAGGTGTTAAATGCAAATCTTCGGGGGGAAAAAAGCGGGGTGGAACGCAGCGTGACATTTATCAGGGTTGGGCTCAATTTACTTTCAATGAGCTCAATTCAAAATTGAAACTGAAACTGCAATTTACAGAACAATAGACCTTCATTATCAATAATTTCTTTGCAGATCAAATCTAGGAACATTTTAATGACATAAGAATTGAAAGTAAATGAACCACAATCCTGAAAATGATTCCTGAATTAGACGAGACACGACTCCGCCTCATGAATTTGGGCTGCATCAGGATGAATTTCTGACTTCGTTGTTTGAGTTAAGGCAGGACTATATTCATAGTATTCTGTTACATCATCACACGGCCATCTTGATAGGAAAATAACAGGTGATTGTAATAAATTAACAGGTGATTATAATCAAACGACAGCCACAGCCCATGAACTGTCTATATTGTAAGGCACCATATTGGTAGGAAATGCATGTGACATCCTGGGAATACTATGAATAGTTGAAAAACTGTTGTTAACGATTGATGATAATCAAATCAACAGCAACTTCAGAGTATAAGTTGGGGCTTACAAGAATCTATTACATCTCAAGTTCAGTTCGGGTTGGCTGAAATTATCAGTTCAGGTCAGGCCAAGCTTAAATTTTCATGTCTAGTTCAAACCACAGGTCAATGCATGTTTCAAAAAGAAGTGGCTGTCTGAACGTGTGATGTTTCTGTGGCAGTTCAGTGTGTTGGTTTCATAGGGGCACTGCACACTAACTTTTCTGTAGCGTGTTTGCCTTCCTCCTGGGGAATACAACACCCTTGCTTTGCACTGTTCTTTTCCCTTTTCTTTTGGGGAAAGGGTTCCAGTGGTCCAGTTTTCAGTGGCTTTGTTTGTTAGTTTGGTTTTCTTATAATTGTTCTGGCAGTGGCCCAGCGTATGGTTGGCCCGGGAGCTTCCTCCTCCTTTTGTTCTGTTTGGCTGGACCTCGTGACCTTTATAATTTTTGTTTAGGAATTAAATGATTGCGTCTTTTGAACTCGAGTCAGCCTGCTTTATGTTGTGGCCCTCTTGTGATGGAGCCAAGGTTCAGAGGTTATATTGTCCCAGGTGATAAAGTTTGGTGCTAAAGTTTTGTCTATCCCTGGTTCAAGTCTGCAAAATTGTTACAGTGGCCCTTATTTGGTTCAGAAGACACTTAGTGATCGAGATTATCCTATTGCCACTCCAGAGCATAAAGATAGACTCTGTCTGAATCTGAAGTCTGAATCTGGCCAGGTAAAGGAGCTGTCCAGTTCTGAATAGGCAAAGGATGTTAATGCCCCGTCTGGTACGGGGAATGTTACAAAATTCTGAGATTTCGACAAAACTTGACCCTCATTTGGCTAATCTGACTGATATTCAGGGTGCAGATGTGATTGAGATAATTCAGTCACACAAATTGTTTTCTGATATACTGATCATAACATGTTTTGGAATTATGCTCCTCCTACTAAGCAAGCAACATCCCTACTGTGTAAGTGTTTCCCTCCAGAGAAAAGTCGGAGGCTCAAAAAAGAGACTGACTATATGCTTGATGAACCTAGTTGTAGCTCATGGAGCTCACCTTGTCTGTTGGTAGGAAAACCAGACGAGACAGATCAGTTTTGCACTGATTTCCATAAAGTGAATAGTGTCATTACGCCTGATTGCTACCCTCTGCTACATACAGAGGATTGTGTCGACTGTCTGTGGTGATACTTAACTAAACTGGATCTGTTCAAAGGATACTGGCAAGTCCTTTTAACTCCTCGCACAAAAGAAATTCTTGTGTTTGTAACACCTGACAATTTCTTACAAAAGCCATAACACAGTTATGGCTTCTGGCATGAATGATGCAACTGCTACATTTCAAAGGCTTGTTAGCACTGTTCTGTCAGGTTTGCCAGTTTTGTGAGGCGAACCTTGATGATGTGGATCTGTATTCAAATTCTTAACACAAATCAAAGACTGATGCGCTGGAGTCCGTTTCTGCAAACCTTCAATGTGGAAGTCAGGAAATGTATGCGGCAGGGATAAGGATCTGGCTGATGTATTGCTTGGTTTGTTAGTTCAGTTTTATTATAATCGTTTTGGTAGTTTGAGGGGGGCACTGGGTCCGATGGTCCAAGGCGTGGCTGGACCTACTGATCCTCATGATTTTTGTTTAGGAATTTTTTATTTGTTAAAATAAAGAAGTTATTGCTGCTTTAAGGTTAAGGTTCAGAGGTCAGAGGTCATAACACACTTCACATCTATGGCCATTCATCCAGTGTTTCCTTTACATTCATTTGGCTGTGGCGCCATCCCTGCTTGAAAATTGCCCCTGCCGCCTAGAAATGCCAATACATTGAAAATTCAACATCAAGCCTTACTGCTCAGCCCATCCCCCCAAAAATTACAATTGTCCATATATCATCATCTAAATATCCAACTAAGAGCCATTCTTAAACTGCAACACCTAGTGAGATTGATCCTGGAATGGGCACAGGAACAAACCTGGGTCTCCAACCAAAATTATTTCCCCACAAAGAGAAAAATACAAACAACTGTGGAGGAATTACTGATCCAGCAGTGTAGAGGAAGGGGCATTCTAGTCTTAAACATGTTCCCTTTCCCAGTGGCAGGACACAGCAGAGTTCTCACATCTTGTAGGCTACTTGAAAAGGAACTAAAGTGAACAGAAATCAGAAGGGTAAGACAGATGGTGTGAACTCCAGCCTCTGTATCGGCATGTACCCTTACTGGCCGGAGACTGAATCCTGCCAGAACCTTCTTTACTGTGTCTCATCCCTACTGTAGTCATCACAGCCTTCCTGGCTAAATAAAGAAAAAAGTGCTCAGGATACTGGATTACCTACTTGCCCTTATTAAGATGGAAGCCCTGCTGGCTTTAGCTATTGTCTGGTGTTCTATAAAGTAAATTATTACATGGCTTTGTTCAATACTCAATTTTGATTGGCCAATGAACACATTGTGACTTTTTCCACATAACAGACTGCTGTTTCACATCTAACATACCACTCTGCAGTCCGGTTGATTTGATCACCACCTTCTGTAAAAAAGACGTTACTCCTCATTTACTGAAGACAATCCTGCTGGACTATTTTTTGGTGGAAGCTTGTAAATTACTCAGCTTTGCGTCAAGATGTAGAATCACCCTGTCAGGGCTTATTTTGCAATAATGAATGGCTCGCTGTAAATTATCCCTTACATATCAAGTTAAAAAAAAAGAGCTGTAAAAAGGAAAGGAGGAGGAGGATTAAAGACTGGGAAAAAGGTTTTACAGGGTGGTGGAGAGGAGAAGCCAAGGCCATTTGTTTGATTAACACAGGGATGTGTGGATCATTTCCATGAAAAAGCCTTCAACACTACGCTCCAAAACTCTTTTTACAAAAGGAAAAAACAAAATGTGTCTGCCCTAGTGGGCCTTTAAGCGACTTTCAGCTACTTTCAATACATTTTCCTCACCTTCCTGGTATCTGGTCATGCAAATGGGGCTGCAACTTTATCTTCAACAGGGCAGAGGAATTACAATATTGAATCTGATTTTCCATATTTCTACTAAAATGACAACTTTATAATGCACTTGTCTTCTGTATAAACCAATAAAAATGGAAGAGCAAGAGCAAAGAGAGAGAGAGAGTAAGAGTGTGTGTGTGTACATCCCCATGCTGCCAGAGGCTAAGTGCTCTTCCAGTCAGTCAGTCAAACCCACCAGGGTAGCGTACATCCGGCTGACTAAAACCAACACAGAGGAGGGAGAGGGGGGGGGGGAGTGGAAGAGATGTAGCTGAAAAAGATGAGTAAAGGGATGGAGGGAGTAAGAAAGAGAGAAAGAAGGAGGGTGTGGGGAAAGAGGAGGAAGGAAGAAGTCAGACTGGACTGCATTCAGATGTATGGCTGAACCAGCGATGGAGAGAGAGAGAGAGAGAGAGAGAGAGAGAGAGCGAGAGAGAATGTGGAACTGAGGGAGAGATGTAGGGAAAAGGGGAAAGCGATGAACAGAGACAGAACAGACAAAGAGATGGAGGGATTAAGGAGGGAAGGAAAGAAAGAGATGAAGTACAGCATCATCTCTGATCCCAAAGCTAAAGAGAGGAAGAGAGGGAGAGGAGAGAGAGAGAGAGAGAGAGACAGAGCCAGGAGCAGATGGGAGGAAATGGTAAAGATGGGATATACAGTATAGCAACATAAACCGCTCCAGAGCACAGACGTCCCCATTGTTTCAGCATAGTTGTTTTCATTCATTATTACCACAGATATTTCATTAAGGCTCGTTACATGTAATTCTACACATTCGCACATTGACGAGCAGACGCAGAATGTCAGAGGGAAGGGTGCTATCACAGCTATTTTATGCCAGATATGTCAGTGTGTATTTTTAACATATTTAATTTTTTTTTTCTTCTTCGATTTTCAGCTACACTGACACGTGCCAAAAATGTTCCCAAATATCCTTTGACGCTGCCGACTTGCCAATTAACATGTTTCATCCACCAAAAAAAATGCTCTCCTACGCTTTCCCAAAAGAAAAAAGTTCTTAATAAATTACGAACATGAAGCATTGTCTATTAAAACCACACAGGCTTATATGCTTGTTGAATCGTTGCAAAGCGGAGCATATATAGTAATATTCAAGACAAACTAAGATTGACTGGTTGTGTTTCTGGGCAGCAGCTGCTCGTAGCTGGCACTGTCACCAGGTAGAGTCAGGTTCTTCTGATTTCATTGCATGTGAGATAAAACTAACACCACAAATCTGTAAGTGCCTAAACCATCTCATGATGAATCTGTGACACTGACAATAGCATCCGCATTCTGTTATTATCTATTTATTACTCTGCACTAGTTTGTGCTTCAAATTCAGAATTTAAATATGTTGTCTTTAAAAAATATTGATGTGAATCAATATGAATCAGCGTGATGTTGTATTGCCCTACCCCTCAGTTCTGGCTATAATGAAGGATGATGAAGAGGTGGATGGAGACCTATCATAACAGAACTGGGGAAACTGTTGGGGGGGGGGGGGGGGGGGGAATTGTTTGACTTGTGAGATTCAGTGGTAAGCCTATTCCTGTTAAATGCCTACATACTGCAACACCACAGCAGGGGTAAAAACGGGAGGAACGGGGACTTAGATGAACCTCGAGAGGGTCAAATGACCCTGACCTGCTAATCTACATACCATCCCACTGCTACAGTGACCTACTGGGTATGAATGCGTGTCCCTTTCTCCTCCACGCACAATAACACCTGTTAGCCAGGCTGCAAACCGATTTCTCCAGGGGAACAATTAACTCACTGAAGTGTGTGTGTCTGTGTGTGTGTGTGTGTGTGTGTGTGTGTGTGTGTGTGTGTGTTGCTGTTACAAACCCCCTGAAACACCAATTCCAGACTTTTTCCAGCCTTAAACTTCCAGTCTTCACAAGGGATTTTTCCCCATCCAAGACGGCATATCATTGTTGTCATGTGAAAACCTCATAACTCCAATTTTGGTGACTGTCACATTTTCACTTCAATTGAAGGATGATTATTACCTGTATATCGGTGTCTTTGACCGGCTCCAGGGGCTCGAAGGTGGTGGCAGCACTCAGACTCTCCAACCTCTGAGAAATATGGAAGATGTCTAAACCTCTGGAGCCAAGGAGGATGGACCTGAGAGTGAGACAGAAAGGTGATGAGACAAGGGGAATGAATGAATGAATCAGAGATGGAAGGACTTCATGGTGTTCATGTTTCAAATTTCCCCGCACATGAACCATCCATAAGAGCAGAGCTAACAAAGAAGTGTAGTTACGCTTGAAACCCACTAGAGGGCACAAGAGGCTTTGCTGTGACTGCAGTCCGACCCTTTCATTAGAGATGGCAGGTCAGTTCCGTAAAAATGACACACAGGGCTTGTTGAAGTCATTTAAAAAGACAAACAACCCAAATAATAAAATAAACTCTATGTGCCTGTAACTTAAATTTCACTGATAAATACAATACAGCAAAGCTGCGGCAAAGTCGGTGTAAAACGTCCAGTCTCCTTAAAAATTACTACAATGCACGTATAAAAAAAAGGAATATTCTCCTCTAATATTGTAATTTCAACAAACAGGACGACTAGAAATAAAACTTTATTTGGGGTTGGACTTGTTTTGAAAATCTAGACCAGAATTCATACTTCTACCCTACATTTTGGATAAAAGCATCCACCCAATAGCATGTTATACATAACAATCAGACCTATCTATTATTGTATTTCTGTTTTGTGTATTGTATTTTTTAAAGCAGCAGTTTTTCAACTGGGGGCCTGATCTGCTGATCTGCAGACATGTTGCAAAGGCTCCATAAAAACATAACTTAAGAACTAAGCGCTATTTTATTTTTCATATTTATAAAAAATATTCATCATGACAATATAGCAGTATACTATAATATATAGTACATGATCTAGTAACTTCAAGGTTCTAAACATTCCCTGTTAAATGTCAACATCAAAGGTGTGTTCTACAGGAACAAGGAACAGGAGCCAAGAGAAAAAGGTTTCAGAAATCTTCAATGTCCAGGGTTAGAAAAAGAAAATCATTAAAAGCATCCTATCGAGTGGCTTTGAATGTCATCCCCTGATAAAAAAGGCATTTACAATCTCAAATCTCAAATTACCAGAATATAAAGATCATATCAATGCATTAGGCGGGAGAGCATGTCAAATTACAGATAACTGCTAAGTTTATAGAATCAGATAGATTTAAAATACAGTTTATATAAACTGTATATAAACAGTATTTCTCACTTTTGTGACGTCTGCTGAGAAGCACAAATTATGGGAGTGCCCAGACACCTGACAAGCAGAGAGACTTTCTGGCTATGTGACATGCCCATGTGTGCACGTGTAACTTACGCCTTGACGTCAGCAGCATCTTGCGAGGTGCGAGTCAGGGTGCGGGACCGGAGCCTCTCTCCGGCCTGCTGGATCTCCTGGAGGTTCCTCTCGACGTGAGGCAGCTCTGACACCGCTTCCGTCTCGGCAGCCAGCTGCTCCGCCTGCTGCAGCAGCTCCCCAAAGCCCTCGGCATCCATGACTCTGGAGAGAGAGGGGGAGAGGAAGAGTGTTTGAATGAAAGAGTGAATACAGAAGACAGTGTATTTGAGTTATGTCTAACACTGCTGCTGCAAGAGCTCACCAAAACCCTCAGCGTCTAATGCTGTAGAGGAAGAGGCAGGGGGAAGAATAGGAGTGAATGCAGCGTCAATAAAATGTTTAATATCAATAAGTAGTACTGGAATGGAACCTAAGGATTTGGGTCTGTATGCACGTATTAGGCTACTATTTGACTGCCTTCTCAGTGCCATCTCCGTTGGCCACCCATTCAAATTCTGGCGAGCAAGGTCCATTTTGCTGTAGCCTGACTGAACATTACCTGCCCAGGTCAGCAGGCTAGTAAACATTCCATCCCTGACAGGATGTCTGCAAGTTTCAAAGTTTCGCCATTGAAATAAACGCAAAAATTAAAACTGTTAATATATCAGAAAACAGGACATAGAAAACATATAGAGTATATGGAATATACAACATATAGAAATCGTATAGGTAAATATAGTATATTGTCAGAGCATCTTTTGACAGCTGACATCAACAGGCTGACCTGGAGCGCGCGCATGCCCTCCCGTGGGTGTCAGATTATTTTAGCGTTAGCACTATGCTAACATCTTGCCCTGCTAGTTTAGAAACTCACCTTACACGTGACAGCAGCGTCAGATAGTTTTACAACTATTCAGCTAGTGAGAAAGCTGAAAGGGATAGCAAAATTGCGGAGGTCACGGGTAAGAACTATTTAGTTAGCGCTAGCCCCTCTAGCCTAGCTTCAGCATGCTACTTATTAGTTAGCTTGATGGGCAAGTGAATAGCGCTCTACTGGGCTAGCTAGTCGGCTAAACGTTACCTTGCATGCTCGCAGGTGGTTCAGTGCTATAATGTTAATATTTTGACGCATATTGTTGGAGACGGACTATGAAACAACTTACCTGATATCTAGGGCAGATATAAATACAGCCCCGTCCCTCAGATGAACACGTTTAGAGTCACTATCGCTTATCCAGTTTTGTTTTGCAGTCCGACATGCATTTGCCCCGGCACTTCTTGCAGCGACGCTGATTGGACGACACGCTGCCCCGTACCGGATGTTGCTCTTGCTCGCTTTTTGCCAGGATGTTTGCAAATCCCGCTGGTCTGCCAACTGGACAGGAGGATCTTGACAGATAGTCCAGTCACAGCAGTGTAAATTCATTCTCAGTAAAACAAATGCCCAGTAGTCCTCTATATCATGTAGGAACCAGCAGAAACAGGCCCATGACACCCAAGGTTAAGAAAACACTGATGTAGAAGAAACCATTTCTGTGTTTTAGCTCTAAGAATCCTATTCCCTTTTAATTCCCTTTTATCCCTTCATTTGACAGCAGGCTACACATGAGAGAATGGCAGGGTAGGAAATAGAAATGGCATGCAACATGTTTCAGGTGTGGGACTCGCAGCATTGTGTACTAGCCTAATATATCATTGTAGCACTCCTATTGGTTGGTTGCTTTTTATATTATATTCTTTGAAATTATCACATTATGAAATCTAATATGACGTCCAATAACATTTTTATAAATGAAACCTATTTTTATGTTTCCTTTTTCACAAGGAAAAAGTGTTTATTTTAAGGAGAATTCATCATGTATGTGTATTTTAGCAATATATATTCTTTAAATCATCTCAACACATCACAACTACCCAAAATCATCCCACTGTTTACCCTCAAGTTAAGAATCACTGCTCCTGTGAGGTTAACCAGGTCATATGATATGGGAAATAACAACTTCATGGTGTGTAGGCTGAGGCACCAAACTCACCGGGGTCAAGGGAGTTCACTGCTATGAGGGTTAGTAAATGAATAGACTCACATTTGATCTCTAAGTGTTTACTAGTAAACTATGACATAGTCTATATCTCGGATGAAAAGCTTTGACTCGGCATTTTTAAATAATTAAGAAAAACAATTTCATTCGCGTTGTTTTATTTGAAAGCCTTCAGCGTGGGTTCTTAAATTAATCTCTGTTGAAATAGCTTTATAGTTTATTCAAAAGTCTCCCCACCATATACATTTGTCCTTTCAAAACATTTATTGTAGGCTAGTGAGGTGATAAATAACATCAAAGTAAAACTGGTATTTATATTTAAAAGTAACTTAAATCATGAACATTTTGCCTACATAGAGGCTAATGTCTACTGACTCAATGTACTGCCCTCTGACCACAATGTCTTTCACCCAATCTAAGCCCAAATGTTAGGACATTTTGCTCCTGATCAAAGGCATTTAATACTGGATCAGCTCTGAAAAGAAACATCCATAGATTTGTGTCTTTAAACAGGGGTTTTGACCCCAAATGGGTCCTGAGTAAGTGTCTGGTGGGTCCTCACATCATACAAATGTCAGACATGAATTTAAAAAAGGCTGACAGACTTTACTCTCTTGCTTCCCTATATTCCTCTCTGTTGCCTCCTCCTGTCCCATGAATCACAAAGGCTGATGAAAAATGAAAATGCCCAGTTCTGTGGGCTGGATCCAGGCTAACAGTCTGCTGCTTTGTGAGGATAAACAGGGATCTGGTTGAATAGAGTACAAACCCCCAGAGCTACATCATTATATAATAACATGTACATCTGTTCTGTCTGTTATACAACGCAGAACAAGAGACAGCCCACAGCAGTGCTTGTGATTGTTTACTACAGAAAACATAGATCTTCAGCCTAACCTGTGGTTTCAGGGAGCTTGTGGACATTCAGCTGACCTCAGCATGAGCTTATCTTTGACTTGAGCCTCTGGACATGGAAGACGGATGTATGAAGCTGTTATTGTACCAAAACACCGGAGAACTTCAATGTTGGGAATTACCTTCTCAGAACATAGTCACACACCTGTGTCCTACATTTGAATTCACAGAGAAGATTTACAAATGTGCAAGTTAGTATTTGGATGAATGGAACAGAAGCTGCAAATTTGTAATATATTTGCTCCAAAAGAACAGAAGGTATCGGTCGAGTAGCCTGCCGACTTTTAACTAACCAAATCCAATATGAATATCTTATGATAAATATTTAAAGGTTTCCCTCCAGTCTGCTCATCTACTCTCACCAGGCTCACTGTGACCTCTGGGAATGTCAGCTATTAACTGTGGGACACTTCCAGGGCCCTAATGCTTAAGTGCGGACTAAAACAATTATTTTATTTCTATTTGTATTGTATAAAGAATTTCAATTTAGACTTTTAGCCCATCATTGCCTACCTATGCCAGCAATGTTTACCTGTAATACCTTATACATACAAGTAGAATTATCTTGTAAGTATTCTGTACAATACATTTTCTAATTGCATTTTTGTATAGCCAGTAAATATTTTGATAAAATGTTATTCTAATAGAGAATGAAAAGCCTACATCTGTGGTTCTCAGTGAGGTTGTATCAGGATCGAAACTGACCAAACTGTGACCCAGTCTATTAGAGAACACATTATTCTCCTGTCTAACTCGTCCTCTGTTTTCTGACCCACTTTTAGAGCCTGACCTGCCAGTTAGACACTGGCCTACATTAACCAACGTTTTCTGTCATGAATGACTGTCTGACACGGAAACACAGACAATGTGAAACTCTCTCTTTACAAATCAGATCATTTCATGACTTATGAATATTCTAGTATCAAATTTATTCATCCGAACGTAGTTACAAAACTTGTGTCTCAAGGCATGAAAAACTTTTAACTTGCATCTGTCTCCTCTACATTTCCCCTGAACGCCTGAGGGAGATTTAACACTTGGATTCAATTGCTCAGTCTGTTTCATGGACAGGATGAGATGGTCCTAATATTTTCTAGTCAGTGAATATTACACCGAGCATAATTTGTAGACAAAAATACCACAGTTGATTTGAACCGATTTATTTTATCTACAATTTTGGTAAAAAAAACAAAAACATTTCCAACAGCTTTAAAGATCAATATGTCGTGTCATGTAAATAATGTAAATAACAGTTCAGCCTCACCCCAGCTCCACCATTCAAAATGTACAAATGTACACACACACACACACAACATCAAGCCCTTTTTATCGGTCAAAATTCCTTAATCGTGTCCTTTCTAAATGGGCTGGAGGTGCCACTGAGCAAATGCCACCCCAGAAAAACTGCTGGTCCCAGACAAGCTGCTGGTCCCACGCTGGCCACCTAATGAAAAGCTCTTAGCTGGCCCCCACTGCACAGATCAGGACCCCAGCTGAGTTCCAGGCTCCCTATGGATGGGTCTCCGCAGGACAAGAGTCATAATGTGTTTTGGGAGTCTGCGTCCCACAGTGAGACTCCACTCCTCCCGAGGGTCCCAGGATCCTCTACTTGAACTGATTATCGATGAGCGTACCCTTCATCTTGGCCTTCTTGGCTTCCAGCTCGGCCAGCTCCTGCAGCCTCTTCTTGCTCATGCCCTTCCTCTCCAGCTGCTTCTCGATCACTTTGGCGTTCTGGGCGTACGAGTCGGCCACCTCCCGGGCCTCGATCTCCTCCTCCTCCTCGTCGATGGTGGACACGGTGACCGAGCTGAACTTGCCCATGTCTTTGGTCCGCTTGGTCATCATGACGCGGACCTTCTTGGGAGCCTCCGGCGGCTTCTGGCTGTAGACGCTGGTGTTGCCGAAGCCCTGTCCGAACTTGACCACGGCTCCGTCCATGATGAAGGTGACCGGGGTGTTCTTCACCTGCAGGGGTGGAAAGAGAACCACAATGTCCTACTCAAGTAGAAGTACTGTTTGCTGATATTTTACTTAAGGAGAAGTAAATGTACTGGTGTAAAAATCTACTTAAGTAAAAGTAAAAAGTAGCTCATTTAAAATGTACTCAAGAGTAAAAGTTACTGAGTTACTGTTTAGAAAAGTAACTGTTGTTAGATGTGATCTTTCCCATGTGATTCTAAAATGATGAGAGGACAGAGTTCAAACTTCATTCTTTTAGTTGAAAAAATAAGAAATTACAAAATAAAGTGCACAATAAATTAAATTAAGCCAGATTACTCTTCTCTTCTTTGCTGACTGACTGACTGTTCACTGTGAATGGCTCCACTATTGGCCAATTTACCATGATCTAGTTTCTGATGCTTATGGAGGCACAACATTTGTACTCTGTAACGTTAATTGATGTGATTTAAAATGTAGTGAAGTACAATACTTCAGTAAAAACGTACGTAAACGAAAAATACTCAAAAAGAACAAGTAGCCTACACAAAAAAAAACCCCTACTCAGTTACAGTAACGTGAGGATCAGCTCACCTGGTGCTGGTAGAAGAGCAGCAGGCCGCACTTGCCGCACTTCTTGCGGTACTGCCTCTCGATGCCCTCGGCTCTTTTGATGTAAACGTTTTCGTCTTCCTCCACGTTGCAGAACTTGTGGGCATGTTTGGCCGCGTCTATCACTCGGGCCTTGTCCCGGGGCCTCATGGGCAGCTTCTCCAGCTGGCAGTCCAGCACCAAAACCATCTGGCCGCACAGGCAGTAGTAGACGTGAAGCGGTTTCTCCCCGTCGTCGTACTCCTCTCTGTCTCTGGTGTCCGAGCAGACGACGCTTCTAGAGACGACCTTCGGCATGATTTAGCGACTTAATATCGGTTAATGTTATGCTGTTAAATGTTTTTGGTAACTTATACTTCTAATACATCACGGCAAGACTTGCCAAGTTTGTTCGTCAACACAAAAACGACACAAGACTTCCTGTGGGCGTCACTGGAACGGTTCCTACTAGAAACAATGGGTATCTGTTTTTCGTTCCGCCTGGTTAAAACGCTGTGAACGGCATTTTGTGTCGATGAAGGGGAACATTCAGAACAAACCCACGTCCGTAATTCGCCAATCATGAATAAGTCTGAAACATTGCCCCAAGGTCAGCTATAAACAGCTTATTGATAGTGGCCATCCAGGGTATGAAATTACGAAATTAACTAGCATCACTAGTCCGGTCATGAAAACTCCCCTGCATCAACATTTCAGACTCATAAGACTCTAAGTATCTTTATGCCGTATTGATCGTCCAGTTTCATATATCCTGCCCCTCTGCATCACAGTGAAATTAGACCCAGGGTTGGATCAGTGTCCATACTGAGTCACAGCTAATGACCTTCAGACACTTTGCAGCAAGCCGGCCTGAACAACACCTGACAGTCTGTTTAACAGCATTAGACTTTTTCCCTAATGGCCCTCAGACTTTCCCTGCTGTTCACTGGATTTGAACCAGTAACCTCCCAGTCAAAAGCCTGCTACTGTAACCTTCAGGCTACCAGTATACATGATATTGTGGTAAACTACATGTCTAAAGGGATTTTGTGTGTCCCCCATGATGAAATTGAGGGGTGCAGTGTCCCTTCGTCCTTTACACTGATTGGCCCAAGGGGGGCGCTACAATTACAGGTCAAAACAAGGTGATGCTGTATATTTGTTACTGAGTGGCACAGAGGGGGACTACATCCACCATGGTACATGTCTGTGTGTAAATACATTTTCTTGAACACAATAAGTCAACAACAACTTCGTATTTACACCACAAGTTCCCCCTATAGAGTAGATTATCTGGTTAGATTTTGGAGCGCCGTGCTGCATACATCTGCATATGAATGAGGAAAAACTGATTTTGTGGAAACGAACTCCTTAATACGTTAAGAGACTGAGTTCATGTTAATATTGTAGTATGTATAGGCCATATGGAATTGTTCCTATACATATGGAGAAAAACGCACACACACATTCATACACAAATACACAAACAGACATGTACGCACACACATACCCTCAGAACGTTTCCTAACTTCATATTGAATTTTTATGAAAGTACTACTGTGGTGCAATATATGATGCAACTTTTACGAATGCTATGACATTGAAAATTTATTTTACTGTAGACTAGAGTTTGAAGAATATCTTCTTTTAAAAGCAACACTTCAATTTAGTAGAACTTTTAAAGTGCAAAACCGAACAAATAAAAAGAACCTGAACACAGATGCCAGAAAACCCCACTTCACACTTGTGGGTCATTATGAATGCCAGCAAAAGCAGACTAGTCATTTGGCTGAGGGCTGGGGACTCTGACGAGACACTGAGCCAGAATGTGGATAGTGGCATTGATGCGTATCAGATTGAGCTCCACCAGAGTCTCCGGCTCCGTGAATTCAAAAGGATTTTTAATCCATCGTTTCTCCGTCAACTCAAGGTGTCTCTCCTCTGGGAAATAATGTGAGAAACTGTCAATGAGCGTACCAAAGTGCTTCTGAATGAGATGAGACAAGTGCTTGGTATCTAAGTGAGTAAGGCTATAGTTGACAACAGTTGGTTAATATTTTTTATTGGTGACCCCTTGGCGTCCCTTTCGAAATCTCGTACACTGGGTTGAATGGTGAAGTAGGGGATCACATTGTCATCTCAATAACCACATAGTTGTTGTTGTTGTGGTTATTGTTGTTCTGCCCATCCTCCACCACCTCTTCCTCAGCCTGGTTTGCCACGGTACCTTCTGGGAGGATGAGCACAGTTCCCATGCTCCCAGTGTCCGCGGTCCTCTCCTCCTCCATGGCAACGCTCCCATCACTTCTGCTGTTGTCATCCTGGGTGGTACTGATTTCTTCCCCGTTCTGCCGGTCCTCAGCCTGGTCGCAGTGAAGCAGGTCTCCCATCCGGCGGTCCTCGGCCTGGTCACAGAGACTGTCGGGCGTCACAGTGATCACACAGTGTTCATTGTTGCTGTTCTCATTGCCACGACAAACCCTGTTCTGCCAGTGTCCCGTTGCCACTCCGATCACCAGTAAGCTGCATCCGGCCAATACTGCCATGCCGAAGACAACAACCAAGGCTATCACAGCCATCTCCATGTAGATGACAATACCTCCGTTGTCCTGTACCAGGAGAAGGTACTGGACCACGGTCTGCCGATGAATATTCCCCTTGATTGTCTCCACAGTCTCACAGGTATAAAGGCCGGCGTCTAACTCGGTGGGCTCGGTGATGAAAAGACCCTGGCTGAGCACTGTGTGTCGGGGGCTGGGCAGGAGGACGCTGTCGGAGAACTGCCAGCTGACCGGCAGGTTGGTCTCCGGGGAACATGGGACGATCAGGGATATCCCGATGGTGAAGCGGATGATGACTGGTTTCACTTTCACTGGGGTAGGGAACACACACAAACATTCAGACTCGGCAAGTATCTAGGTCCATGTCAAAGAACACTCAAGGTCAAGGTAATTGATATTCTATTTCAAACACTGCCTAGAGGTAAAAGCATGTTTTGAGTTGACAACAGGTCGTACGTATGTACGTGAATGTTCAACTTACCCTCAGAGGTCGGGCATATCCTGACGTCTCCATCAGTAAGACTTTGAATCCTGCAAGATGAGAAATAGCTCTTTGAATTAGGCCACATCAGAGAAGGACTCACTCTGAAAACCCAATAAACAAAGGAAAGTATCATAAGAGCTTGTACTTACATAAATCCAGATGACGTGCCAACAGTAGGTGCACATCGGCCATTGATCAGGTCCCAGCCACAGTATGGGTCTCGGGCCAGGACACAGTCAGAGCAGGATGAGTAGCGGCTGCAGTCCCTAACGTCAACCTGAACGGCAACGTTATGGGACCCAGTGTACAGCTGGCCCTATGGAGACAGCAACACAGGTTACAGTACAGTATATAGACACACACACTTGTCTCCCCACTTAAGGCAGTGTTCACACTATTGCGCTTTTTCAAACTGCATTGCCTTTCTTACATAGAAATTAATGGGCAGCGTCCGCTTTGAAAAAAGATGCTGTGCCTGGCTTGTTTTTAGGCAGAGCAGAGGGCTTTATTTGTGAGCAGACCACTCATAAGAAAGAGGAGGCAGGGATTGATGCTACATAGAAATCTGAAGGTTTACCACAACGACCAGAGTGAAAATAGAGAAAGCACCAATAGTAAGGTTGGTAGTAGTTGTTACTCTGTGTTGTGGTTCTTTCTAAGTGTTAAAGAGTGGCACAAACGTACTGTTCAGGGTTCCTTCTAAGCCACTGGTGTCCAGAGTATACAGGTTTTTCACTCCAACCAAATGCTTCTGAATTTACTGATTAGTAAACTTAGCAGATTGGAGTGTTTGGAATGAAACCTGTATAGGCTGGACACCACTGGCGTAAAGGGAACATTGGTACTGCCTGCTGATAGTAGCAGCTACTGCAGCTAGTCCTGACAGAAACAGAGTGATTCAATCTATCAATCAATCACTGTGGTGTGTTTGCGTATTGTGAACCTCCTTACACTTTTGGAGGAGAGATGGAGCACGTTGACAGGCTGTGGGGTCTCAAACAGCTGCAGCTCCTCGATGATGCGGCCATCCTCTCCATCGAACCTCACTGCCTTCTGCAGCCATCCAGAGTCTGAGGGTGAGGAGGAAGAATTAATTAATGAATGGAAGGATGGATTACAGCTCCATTAGGAGAATGTCATATGTAAAAAGTCAACTTGACCTTTGCACTCCTTATGATTGGTTGATTGTAATTTGGGTGATTTAGGAATTTAAGCTTATTCTACTGTTGCACGTAACTGTTAGTCACTCTGGATAAGAGCATCAGTAATGTGTCTTAATCATAAATCTGAATAAGATAGCGTATTCATCTGTCAGTGTGAGTCTGTGTGATTTGTGTGCTTTGCATAAATGCATGGCTGCACATGCTAGTTGTGTGTACTTGTTAGAGCTCAACAATTAATCAAAAAAAAAAAATCAAAATCATAATATGATCTTGCAATTTCCAAATCGCAGAGGCTGCAATGAATTGCTTAAGAGAGGGGGGCGTCCAAAATGGATTTCTAAACAAGACGTTTTAGTGCTCTGGGTAATCTTTGGTCCATGAATCAAGTACAGTATTAGTGAAAACCTTTCATCATACTCACTGACATCTATGTTTTGTTTTACTTTTAAAGTTAAATTTATGACAAGAAAAACGGGTGATGATATGAATCACAGTTTAAATCACAATTGCAGTATTCTGTAAAGTAATGGCAATTAGATGTTTTGTCAATATCTTTCAGCCCTAGTACCTGTGCCAATGAACATGACTTCATGCTGTTCTCCATCCAACGACGTCACTCGGTCCACAACAATTTTGGAGAACCGGGTCCCTGTCTTGACCAGCAGAGGCCTGCCGGTCAGTGGTCTGACCACCTGCTCCATCAGTGGGTGATTTTTAACAAACTGCAGCGTTTTGTCTGGGAGGTCCAGAGAGGACCTCACACCCATTTCCCGCATGGCGTTGTTAATGCACTGCAAGAACAAGACAGAAGAAGTTTACATTTGATAATGACAAGAACCTTGAGTGAACTTGATAACATGAATTGTGCAACTCAATATTAAGGTATTCCTTAAGTTGTGTTCACTGACTGCAGTATATAATGATGAGATTTTGAACTTTGAATCTTTCTAGTCTTGATACTTACTGATCCGGGGCGGGGAACTGGCACCTCTCCAGTATATGGGACCCATTTCCCAACACGCTGAGTCAAAAACCTTCCACTGAACGCCTGGCTGACGTCTGACAGCTTATATGCACAGACGGCAGACCGGCTAGAAGTAGCTGAGGACTTCCTGTCATGGATTCAGAAAAGCTCCCATTATATCTTACTATATTTATATGTCTATATATCTTTTCTACGTTTTATGTTATAGTGCTAATCAACTACTACACACTTATACACATGAAACATGAAACTTTATACAGTTATGTAATTGTATCAAGGTCCTAAATGATGAGGTCACAAGCTATATTGTCCTCTCATTTTGACTGAGATGGCTAAAGGGTCCGGAACATTAATTCTTGGTCACTCTTTACTTCTAAAAGCTCAGTTCATAATGACTGGGATGGTCAGAGGAACCCTAGCCAGAGATCCTTGGTCAGAAACTCTAAGTACTAACAGCTTAATAAAAATGTTATCATCTGCAAACATTGTCACCTCCCTCAACAACAATTTTAACAGTGACAACGACTACAGTAAAATTCTGTCCTGCAGACTACTATAATCCCACAGTGAGACTAGACTGAGGAAGACAACTCACAAGTCAGAAGTGAAAGTGGCGTAGAAGACACTGTCCCTCCAGTCATTTTGGTCTTTGAGAAGGAAGACGTCCTGGACCAGGGACTGCATGCCTCGCTGGCCCATGGGACAATCCAGACGTGCCTTCAGGAAAGACGTCCACTTCCTCTGTAGGGTCCTTCGGCCCCCCATGTCGCCCTAGGACAACACACACACAGTCAGTTACATCAGCTGGATTTACACTGTCAGCTAAAGGAGGTTTCATTCCACCTATGTGAAGGTAGAGGTGTATCCAATGACTTTGCAGACATGATTACCTTGCACACACGGGCAATCCTGGACACCTGGGTGTTGGCTGACCATCTCTTCATGGCCGTCTCAGTGAAGAACAAAAATATATTGTCGTCTTCACCGTCCTGGCTGTTTTTACTTGTTTCAACGAGTTTCATTGAAACAAAGGTGGGATCTGAAACCATGACAGCACGCAGAAAACTGAAGATATGAGATCACAGGGGCGCTGAGGTTCTACAAGGTCTGAAACTCCACTGTTGAAATACAAACGTTAAGAAGATTCTATTCTATGATTCTATTCCACAAATCATCTGTCTTATGAAACACACATTCAGAAAGTTGGAGGTAGAATTATTCACAGCACCTCACTCTGGATGTTTAGTTACATGTTCACAAACAGAGGAGAGGAGAGCTTACCGTTTAACCAGAAACCCTCGCTTTCGGTCTTCAGGGGGCTCGGTCCATTTTTCTGGAACACCGATTCTGTGCCCAGAAAGTTAGAGGAAGTGGCCGAGTGCAAAACGTTTTCTGTCAAGTGGAAAAGAAACAGTTGAGTATCACAATTCAAAACCGGAATCCGGGCTCTATTCTCATCTGTCTTTCAAATTGCATAGCTAGTATGGAAAAGTCGCCAGGACTTCAAATCAATCAATGTTGTCATGGTCAGAGGACATGAGAAGCCAGTTGTTATTTACTGGTTAGATTCAACCATGAAAGGAAGACCTCTGTAAGACTTCACACTGTGGCAAATACAACCATATCAGGAGGAGGAGGATCTGTTAACTCCACTGTACTTACCAACCATAAGGGAGGTGTGCCGTTGGTTTGGGTCAAAAGGCACTTTCCCCTTTCCTGCCACTTGTTTCCCTTCCAGGATGACTTGTCCGTCAGCAAAGGTCTGGTGGAGGAGACATTCATGATTAATTTTCATTGGGTACACAGGGCCCAATCAATTAATCAATCAATCAAATCCATCCATCCATCCATCCCATTTTTTATCACCCAAGTGTACAATACTCACCATGTAGTTACACACAGGGTTGAAAGCGTTCGTGCCGCACACAAGCATCCTTCCATCCCGAGTTGTGTGTAGGGCCTTGATGAAGTTTTCGCAGTCTGAAGCGTCTCTGCCCTTCATCTGGCAGACAGATTTGTCTTCTGGGCTGACAGTCCATTTGGTCTGAAAGAAAAGACAATTGGAGATGATTCCTAGAGGTCACTCAACTGTCTTTAATTTAGCAAAATCAAACGTCTGTAAGTCCATAATCTATATTCTCCATCTATATTGTTAGAAGGGAGCGAGAGATTCTTTTCTGTAAGGCAGGACAGAAGGGAGGCACCGCTCCACCACTTTCTGTACTCAACAAAAAGGGTTCATATAGTACTAGAATAAGGTTCTTTAGGCTTGTTCCCTAGCAGCACTTTTTTGGTGCTATTGGAACCCTTTTAAGAATGAATGAAATGCTCTAATCAGCTGTATTGAACGATTTTTTTAAGAACCACACTGGGTTATTTATTCTGATTTGCCAGTTTTTCCTTTCACAAATCATAGGGTTGTTTGCGTCATTATGGTTCCATATAGAAAATAAAGAACTCTTAAAGAACCCTCCTTTTTCTGTGGTTCTGTGTTAGTCTGCTAGAGGTCGTGTGCTGTACCATGTGTGTCAGTACGTGAAACTGCAATATGCTAATTTGTGTCTGTACCAATGTCACCACACTAATTCCTGCACATTTAATGTCCTTGGTGATTCTGAAATGGCCCAGAAAACTTGTTTGTGTGTGTGGCATACGGTAGCCCAGACGGTCCAAACAGAGGATCGTACCTCACTGATCTTGTCGGAGATGTCGTCCATACTGAGGGTGATGACGGTCCCTCTGGCTCCGACAACCAGCTGACCGGCGTCCTCTCTGACCAGCAGAGAGCTCAGATTGGCAAAACCCGGGTCCGCGAAGCGCTTCATGTTTATTTCTAAACCAGATTAAAAAACACAAGCAGCAAGAGGTGAAATCTCATCCAATCTCACATTTTTTTTTTATATCATCATTTATATCATCATTTCATATTCTTCAAATGTTTTATGTTCATACTTTATAGCCTATATTTCATATTTCTCATATACGTTCATGTTGCACATATGGTTCCTTTTATTTTTCCTTGTCCCAGTATGTTTTACTGCTGTCTTATGCTGCAATTCACATATTATTTTCATACGTTTCTGTCATATAACAACGCTGAAATTGTTGGTTATGTTGTATTTAATACCTCCACTTTTCTCTATTCCTAAATATATCCTATTTTGTCTTTACTGTGTCCTATAATTTTCTGCTGTGATGACCCAATTTGAAAGTCTACTATCTATAATCAGTGATATGCATGTGTTTCATTTCAACTTTGACCCTGCTCCCTCCATCTACATTCCTGCTGAGGATCAGGAGAAGTCTCACCATGGCAGGGAACGCTCCTGCGGGGCTGGCTGCTTGCCAAAGCGCTGCCTTCGCCCAGGATGAGGAGTAAATAGATGAGAACCACGGATGGCCTCATCTTGTCCTGAGGTGGGAAGAACACAACAGTGACCACCAACGTTACAACATCAGTTAGCCTATTTAAGGGTAGTGTGAACATTTTTGTGAAGATTCATAGTTGAAGAAAAAAATTCACCATAAAAGAACAAAGAACTTGTACTTGTTTTTATTAATTACACACTGTTCAGTAAAGAACAGAAATGATTTGTCATGACTGTTGACAATGATTCAGTCTCTCTATCAGTCTCCCTATCAATACCTATGTCAGTCTCTATCAATTTCTCTCTCAACCAGTCTTTCTCTCTCTCTATCTCTATCAGTCTCTATATTATCTAGTTCACCTGTTGTTAGATAGATCTTGTCTTTTCGTCTCGCTCTTGTCTTGTCTCGTCCCTTGTATCTTGTCTTATCAAACTCGAGTTGAAATGTGGTCAGAATCATCTTCTGCTCAACAGGTGAGTGCAAAGCCTTCTGTGGCGTCACAAAGGCACAGACGCGTTGACTGGAGAAGACGCTTGTGACGCGCGCACCAGGTCCACGGGTTTCGCAGCAAATAGGGCTAGTTTGAAAACTGAGTCAAAAAAATAAATGAACCAATAAATACATAAATGAAAAAAGGCTAATTTTTGGACGAACCGCGGCCGCGATCTGAAAGTGAAAGTAAATTTCAGTGCAGTGTACCTGTAAAAACACAAAATCTGACAGGGTTAGCTGAGAGGGAAGCGTGTGTGTGTGTGTGTGTGTGTGTGTGTGAGAGAGAGAGAGAGAGAGAGAGAGAGGCTACACTAGGACCACATCAGTTTTCCTCCATGTGCTGCTTGAGAGATTTGATTGCAATGATTAGTGAGGTTTAGATCCCTTTTCTAGTCAACATTACACAAATAAAGAATATTTTTGAAGATAAATGCTGATTTCTCTCCTCTCACCATCTTTTAATTTGTTTTTGACTCCATACTCTAAATAGAAATAAAGTTCTAAGTAATAAATGTCATTCAAATGACACATTCATTTTTGCAATGGCATTCAATCTAAAAATGAGTCCACAACATATTTAATATATGTGGAATGAATTGAAAAGTCACAACAGCACAAAATACTCACCACAGTACAATTCCAGCCTACACGTAGGGGAGACCGGGTTAGGTCCAGGCCCTAATGGCCACTTCCAATACTTCATTTTAAAAAAAAAAATGTTGACAGGGCAGTAGAGATTGACAGGACAGAGAGGGCAGGGAGAGGGGATGACATGCAGCAGAGGCATGGGCCAGATTCAAACTCCTGCTGCTGCCTTAATGGCACGCGCTCCACCTGTTGAGCCACCAGGGCTCCGGCCCCTTCCATGCTCATTTTTGCCCTAATGTCTCAAACTCCGCCAAATGCGAGCACAACTCGGTCAAAAAAAATCCTCCTTAGGTGCACGGCCAAAGATTAATACATGAAGAAAGAAAAGCCAGCACTCTTAATGTCCTTTTATCATATATTTGAATGGGCAGCTATGGAGCACAAACGACGGACGCGTTTCAGCAATAAGCCATCATCAGCGTTGTGTTGCTCCAAGCGGAAGTGACACTTAAATACATACACGCATACAGTTCAATTAATTATACAATCAATATGGAAAATACCTTCTCAAAGAGTCACTATCAAAGATAAATCGACGTGCCAGGTTCCCCCACTCAGTACGGACAACTCCAGGAATACACAATCCACAGCATAGACATAACACTTAAGAAAAAATAATGATAAATATCAAGAAAAATGCAATATAAGAATGGAAGAATAAAATATATATATAGCTAAATGTCTCTGCACATATCTCACAAATTGTAATCATTTCAAAAAACAGGTCCTCTACACAGAAAATGGAAATGAAGGGAGGCTAAATCTTCCCTAGTACAGGAAAAAGATATAACCCTTCTGACACTAAACAACTGCACATACAATTGGCCAATAGAACATGCAGTCAGCTGCCGCAGGCCAATATGCCCAAACAGCCTGGGCTCTCCTTAAAGTAGGGAGTAGAGCCACTAATTAATCGCCACCCTCCACGTGTCCTAAGACATATGAGCCCGACAACAAAGTAGAAGGACTGAGTGCAGCACATATCAATACACAACACGGAAAAAACTTTAAATATGTATTCAAAAACAATTTCACAAATCCAAGTTCAGACAATTTCAGAGAAAACACCCTAATAATAATTCCTCATTCAGACCTTTAGGGTGTTCAGTTTGTAGAGTATGTATCCAAAACGCCTCTCTCTGCAAAAGTGTCTTATCCCTATCACCCCCTCTTTTCAAAGGTCTGACTTCTTCTATACCTTGGAACCTCAAGGAACACACGTCATGGCCTACTGAGTTAAAGTGTCTCGCTACTGAGGACTTCTCATCCCTATTCCTAATATTACTTTTATGCTCAGATATCCGGGTTTTTAGTTCTCTTTTAGTTTTGCCAACATAGCACATCCCACATGGGCATTTCAAAAGGTAAACCACATGTTTTGTCTTACAAGAAATCCTACTCTTAATAAAAAACTTTTTGCCAGAGTGTGGATGTACAAAAGACTCTCCTCTGATCATAGCATTACACTGAACACAATTGGAACATGGGAAATTACCATTGGGTAAATTGGATAAGAAATGTTGAGGACGTATGTAACAGTCAGCTCTAACTAGTGTATCCAAGGGCGTAGGTTTGATTTTGACATTGGTAGGGACACAAATGGGGGAGGTCCGGAGGGGATGTAACCCCCACTGGAAGCTGAGGCATTTTACATTTATGATAGACTTCTGACCGCCATTTCATGTCATCTAGATCAGTGATTCTCAACCTTTTTCATATCGAGGACCCCTAGTTTAGTCCACATTAGAGCCACGGACCCCCATTTGATGAGATTTTGTCTCTCGGACCCAAATCTGAGAATACTTTTATTGTTAGATTTGATTTTGATCCAGAATCCCATGACTGTCTGTATTGTAGGTAGAGAGATAACAGTGAAACTAAGATCAAAACAGCCATTCTTCTACATTCTGTAATTGTGTTAACTATTTGTAAATTAAATAATGCTGAAGTTTAACAATTCATCAATTTGCTGGGGACCCCCTGGAACCTCCTCAAGGACCGCTGGTGGTCCCCGGACCCCACGTCGAGAACCACTGATCTAGATAGTTATGGTAGCCAATACACTCATTAACAGACACACAGACACAGGGAGTAGCACATTAATGAATCCTTTACTCAAATTTGCCAGCTGAATGGGACTTTGAAGAGCACATTTTGTTTAAGGCAGGTACTGTAGTACTGTTGCCTATTCAAACCAACGATCTGTATTTACATTTAAAATAATAATAATGATGATAAGATATTGTAAACTATATCCAAACCCTACATACAAACAGCTGAGTGTTCACTGCCTTGCTCCTATTTGAAGGAGCCAAACACTTGCCTACGCCTGTCATTAACAGAGATGAACTGTTGGCATATTTGTTTTACATCAGTGTTGTCCAGTGTGGCAACATCAGCACTGTTCAATCTCACTTGTGACATGTAGGCTACTTACGGTCGTCACTCGTCACAGACGCACGCGACACGGTACTTAAATAAACTAACTTTAATGGCTAAACACAACTGTTACTAATATAAAATAGCATGGAGTCTTCACTCGCATGCTCGCCGGTAGGCGGAGCTTTGGCTCTTCTTGCGTTTCGTTACAGCGTCCGTTGCTATGCCGACGCGGGACACCAACGCACTACACCAATGCAGCGGGACTCGTAGTAGAGAACGCGATCTGTTAACATTGACTAGACACTGACGGACAAAACAACGTTTATTGTCAATCAAAATAATTGCTAGGGACATTTCAGAGTCGCTTGATATTGGTAGGGACACGTCCCTACCGTCCCTACCCAATTCTACGCCCTTGAGTGTATCCCTTAAGTTTCTAGCTCGTTTGTGGGCAAAAATAGGAGCATTCTTAAAAACATGACCTATGTGGGGATCACTAGATAGGATGTGCCAGTGCTTCTTAACACACTTTTTAATTTCATGAGAAATGGGGGAAACGGTTCAGTGTAATGCTATGATCAGAGGAGAGTCTTTTGTACATCCACACTCTGGCAAAAAGTTTTTTATTAAGAGTAGGATTTCTTGTAAGACAAAACATGTGGTTTACCTTTTGAAAAGCCCATGTGGGATGTGCTATGTTGGCAAAACTAAAAGAGAACTAAAAACCCGGATATCTGAGCATAAAAGTAATATTAGGAATAGGGATGAGAAGTCCTCAGTAGCGAGACACTTTAACTCAGCAGGCCATGACGTGTGTTCCTTGAGGTTCCAAGGTATAGAAGAAGTCAGACCTTTGAAAAGAGGGGGTGATAGGGATAAGACACTTTTGCAGAGAGAGGCGTTTTGGATACATACTCTACAAACTGAACACCCTAAA
The DNA here is from genome assembly GCF_048128805.1 of Centroberyx gerrardi. Taxonomy (NCBI): domain Eukaryota; kingdom Metazoa; phylum Chordata; class Actinopteri; order Beryciformes; family Berycidae; genus Centroberyx; species Centroberyx gerrardi. The sequence goes on from NC_136000.1 coordinate 24,897,771, forward strand.
GGTCTGAATGAGGAATTATTATTAGGGTGTTTTCTCTGAAATTGTCTGAACTTGGATTTGTGAAATTGTTTTTGAATACATATTTAAAGTTTTTTCCGTGTTGTGTATTGATATGTGCTGCACTCAGTCCTTCTACTTTGTTGTCGGGCTCATATGTCTTAGGACACGTGGAGGGTGGCGATTAATTAGTGGCTCTACTCCCTACTTTAAGGAGAGCCCAGGCTGTTTGGGCATATTGGCCTGCGGCAGCTGACTGCATGTTCTATTGGCCAATTGTATGTGCAGTTGTTTAGTGTCAGAAGGGTTATATCTTTTTCCTGTACTAGGGAAGATTTAGCCTCCCTTCATTTCCATTTTCTGTGTAGAGGACCTGTTTTTTGAAATGATTACAATTTGTGAGATATGTGCAGAGACATTTAGCTATATATTTTTTTTATTCTTCCATTCTTATATTGCATTTTTCTTGATATTTATCATTATTTTTTCTTAAGTGTTATGTCTATGCTGTGGATTGTGTATTCCTGGAGTTGTCCGTACTGAGTGGGGGAACCTGGCACATCGATTTATCTTTGATAGTGACTCTTTGAGAAGGTATTTTCCATATTGATTGTATAATTAATTGAACTGTATGCGTGTATGTATTTAAGTGTCACTTCCGCTTGGAGCAACACAACGCTGATGATGGCTTATTGCTGAAACGCGTCCGTCGTTTGTGCTCCATAGCTGCCCATTCAAATATATGATAAAAGGACATTAAGAGTGCTGGCTTTTCTTTCTTCATGCCCTAATGTCTCACCAGAGGGGCACGTGAGCTGCTTAAATACCCACCTGGTGTGACATTAGGGCAAAAATGACTGAAAAATTTAAATGAATTCTGTTTTTTTTCTACTGTGGGGGCACCCTAGTAAAACATGAGACCGTCACTTTTTTCATCCTAATGGGACACTTCATTTTTGCTTGATGCACTGACTCGCTGTTGGTCATCCAGGCAGCACCAGACGATGTGTTTTTATGTGTGTATTTATGTTTGCACGGATGTGTGTGTGTGTGTGTACATGTGTTGTGTGTTTACATGTGTGTGTTCACAGTAAGTGTAGGTTGATGAGGTCGTGCCACTTTAAAAGTATCTTAATTGTTTTCATTTAGCAGACCTATGGCCTGTCAATCAATTTTGATTTGAAATTATGTTGGTGTTAGGTCAGATTTTACTTGACTAAATTTAATTTAGCAAGTTGATATAAAATGATTTTGCATTTTCAAAAACAGGCAGTGGTTTGGATCAGAGAAGTTGGCTATAGCCTAGAAATAGACTTAAAATATATTCAGCAGTCAAGAAAAATAGATAAATTGCATCCTGCAACATCCAGGCAGCATCTACATACGGTGAAACTGCTGCTGTCTTGGCCTCAACACTGTCATTAACAGTTGTGAAGGCGAGCTTTCTCTGCTCCTACTATTGAGAGGGACATCGACCACACAGAGGTCATTCATATTTTCAAAATAGGAGGATTTTGCTGTGAATCCAGTTTTAAACCAACCCTGTTTTTTCCCCAAATTCCAACCTGTGGCTTTTATTTTAATGAATGGTCACAGCATCATCTTATTATTCCTGATGACAATTTAAATGCGAGTTCAGAATCATAAGTCATAGAGTAAGAGTTGGTATCCAAGTTTTGATTTTATTAATCATCCCAGTTATTTTAACCTATTCACTGGTGTATGTGATGCATTAACCTGGAAAGGAGGCAGGGTTGTTCAATGGAGTGCAAAGAAACTCCAAAATACATCTGTCTTTGTGCATTTAGACTATAAAGTCATAGCCTATGAGGCCCTAACACTAAGAAAAAGAAAAAAAGTGAGGTACTCAGAAAAATTTCAGTTTAAAGAAATGTTTTTTGCCAGTTTTCTTCTGAACTTCTTTCCATGTGGGCCCGTGACTAGGAGCATCTACACATGTGATCACCTTCTATCTTGCTCATGATTGGAGAAACTGAAGTGTCACAACTATACCGTCTCCAGTATGTGCGATTTCCACCCCCCCGAAATCTGAAAACATTCTGTGCATTAAGCGGACTCGTCTAGACCTTGTTTAAGTGACTTGATTACCCGGACTGCTTTTGAGACGTCTTCGCCCACTTTCACGGCAATATTGCTTCCAATAAGTTGCAAGCACACATGTTCGTAGAGGAAAAAAAAAGTTTTATTTTCACATTGAAATCAAAGTACAAAATTCTACTCTAGACAGTTGCAACTGCAATTAAGGGCATCTTCATTTACAGTAGTTGATCGGCTTCATGAAGGCAGAGTCAGGGTCGGAGCCTCACTGACAGCAGCTGGTGTCGCAGGTCTTCCCTTTGCACACGCAGCCGGAGGCGCACTTGGTGCAGCCGGACGGGCAGCATGGGCAGCAGCCTGCAGAGAGACAGACATAATTAACCTCCAGTCAGTGACGCAAGGGGAACACATCAGTTTGTGTCCCATTAAAGACTATTCTCATAGGACTTGGCTACTGCACACCAGTTACATCTGATTGTCATCTGAAGAGGGGTTTAAACTGAGTGTGTGTGTGTGTGTCAGCCAATGGCTTGATCATCATTAGAGACACCTGGGTATATTCACAGGCAAACAATTTGAGGCCGAGAGATTCCTCGACGTTACTTGATACCTGATACTTGCTACCTATACCGAAATAGTTTTATATAGGCTATTGTAAAAAACTATTGTAATCACATGTCACATTTTACAGAGTGCTGAGAGGAGAAACAGATGTCTCTTTAAATCAGTTTGATAGCTTAGGGTGTTCACACAAACCCAGACGACTAAGGGCACCAGCATCCATTAAGACACTAAGTGGATTAAGATCCACTTCCAGACCACCAGTGGGGTCCCACCGAAACACACATTATCCAAGATGTAGGCTGAACTTTGACTACGAAATATATATTTAAAAAAAAAAATCTTACTTTTCTTGCAGGTGGTGCAGGCGCAGTTTGTGCAGGTGCAGGATCCACCGCAGTTGCAGGTTCCAGCTAGAAACGACAACAAGAAGAAGACAGGTCAGTTCTCCATCGTCCATATCACAAAACAAAACCACATCTGGAAATATGAAACACACAAAAAAGGGTCGAGAGATAAAACTCACACTTAGAGCAGTCGCAAGGGTCCATGTTTCAGCAGGTGTGTGTCGTCGTCTTCTTGAGAGATCAAGCCGGTGTGTGTCTGTCTCGAGTGAGTCAGTGTTGTGTGTATCGGAGGATGGAGCGGCTCGTTTTATAGCGTCCGGTGAGGAACGGGACCGGGTGCAAACTGCGCCTGTCACGCAGACACGTAGTAGATGATTACAAGCGGTTTGTGCACACGACCTGGCGAGGCACGGGCAGCGGGAGCAGAAATTCCCAAGCGAGGACGAGTTGGCGTTTTTGTCATGCAAATTATGTAAGACCCGTCGCGCGCCCCCCGGGACACAGGAGTTCCGATTAATTGACACATTTCTAGAGGAAAAACAAGATTATATAACTGGGTAACAGAACACACCGGTTGGTTGCAAATGTTTACGAAATAAATATATATATATATAATTGTGGTCTGTAGGGAAATAATGTGGCCTGTTGAGATTCATATTATAATCTCGTGAGGGATATAATCAAAGGGGTTTTCAGTCTCTCTCTCCGTCTCAATATCAGTTCAGAGTAATACAAGTCCAAAGTGAGTCCAGAGGCTTCCAGAAGAACCGGGGACTCAAGTTTTTGTTTTACCGACACAACATTAGTTTAATACAGTTCAGCCTAATTGAAGAGTCATTCCTCTGTCATCTATCCCGTGATTCGGGTTTCTGTCTGTGCACACGGTTCACACAGACAGCAGTCAAAGCTGTCTATTGTCGCTCTCTTCCGGGACAACCCCCCCTCCCTCGTCTCTGCACTCGGTCGCTACACCGAGCGCTCGTGAGCAACCGAAAGTAAACACACGACTTGTATGACTATATGCTGCCTTCAAGTGCTGTCGAAAATGTCGCCACACGATGAGCGACCCAACAAACAAATACGACGGGGAAATGTCGTGCTTTTTCTGTGATACCTGAGTTGCCGATATGTGACGAGATGTTTAGGGGCCGCGTCCTGAGGAAAAAACGCCTGAGAGGATGGAAGCCTTGTCAGTAACTGATGGTGAAAGTGATGTGTAACTCTTATTCTTTTTCTTATTGTCTGTTATTGTTAGGAATCTGTTAATAAGTAGGGTTGTTGTATGTTTGTATTTTCATTTTGTTTAACTTTCAGTTGTCTCACATTTTTGTTTTTAATAAATAGGCAAAAACATCACTTATATGGCTGATGTGCCATCTTCGTTCTGCCAATGCAGCAAAAAGTAGGCTACTTCTGTGATACTTGATTTCTAAAATGAAACGACAGCCACTAAAAACTACCTTTATGACAAGGTGCCTGTTTCGTATTTTTGACCTAAAGCACTTGAATGGTCGACAGTTGGTAGGCCTATTACAACCACTGTACTCGGAAATCGGAGCTTGCGATGAGCACTTGAAGGCAGCAACAGTCATTTTTGCGCCCGCTACATATCCGACCGCTTGGCTTTAGCGGGCCTGGGGTGATTTTCCACAAGTCCTTGTGAGAGTAAATGACAGTTAGCAATGAGCTGAGTCATTGTCATGATCTGCAAATTATGGTATATAGAACCGTGTGTAGACTATGTGTCAAAACAAAAAACTGATTTGGAACTGAGTGCAGGGGCCGTGAGAAAATAATACGTTTTTAGAAGGATACTATACAAATACCACAGCAAAACTTTCAAATATTGTATCAGTTTATCATGCAGCACAGCCACAATACAGGTAATATATATATATATACGTATAGAAAATCTAATTTATATGTATATTATATTTATATTTATATCATCTATAATACAACCATTTCCAAATATAAAAGTTTGAAATTATAAAGAATTGTTTCATGACATTCAAAGCACGTTGTGTGCCTGTATTTGAGTCTTATTGTTGTTGTCGTTGTTATTATTAAGTATCAGTTTGTAGCCTACTGTTTGTATTCAAGTTGTCAATATGTTTCTGCACCAATGTCACTATTTCTGTACAGTTACTGTGCTGGGTGAACTAGTGGAAACCTGGTTTGTAACATAATTTACTGGCTCCTAAACATGTGCATTGCCAACTATGACTTCAACTGTATGAAACGACAGAGTTCCTCAAACAGGAGTCCAGCATACTGGTCTTTGCCATGAACTGCAGTTTAGTTCACCGTGGTGCCTGTCTGAACTTTGATCAAAATAACATCTGAGAATAAACAATGACAATAATTACTCAATGTCCAGTGTTGTACTACCAAATACAACTTTGAAAAGGGTTTGCCTTATTCATTTCACAGTGTTTGGTTTGATTATATGAACTTGCATAAATAAATAAGATAGGCTGCATCACTCACTGAGCCTGATATTAATTAGGCTACTTGATTTAAAAATTGGGCTGAGGAGCTCAGGACATTAGTGAAGTATTATGAGTACAATGAATCTGAAAACACTTCATTTTTCTTGTGTGACCTACCTTTCTAGCGTCTATGTCTATGTTTTGATAAAGGCTATACATAAAGTTTATTATTATTAGCCTATTATTATGTGTACAACTTCATCCTCTCCTCTTCTCTGGTGAGATGAAAGGACAAAACCATAGAGATTAAATTTACTCAATTTGGCCTGGGCTGAAAATTATTAGAAACACCAAAATAGTTAATTGGTCATTTGTATGTCATGTTTAAGTCTCTTCTAACGAGTTGGTTGAGGTATTTAAACATTTGGTTTGCCATTTTGTTCTAGATCAACTTTCTTCCTCTTCCTAAGCCCAGGGCCCAAACTGTCTGTCACTCTGAGGCCTTTTAAAAGACATGAAGGGACGACATGGGGAGGTGCTGTTTGTGTCTGTGAGCTTTAGAGGGAGACATTCAAAGAGAGAGAGAGAGAGAGAGAGAGACTATCATATAGACTAGAGTTATAGGCATGGTTGCAAACTCTTGTGCTCTAGATTTCTTCAGTATTTGAGCTACTTGTATTCTACTTGCACTAAACATTTTAAACAGATAATCCACGTTTTACTCTGCCTCATTTATCTAACATCTATAGTTACAAAACATGATAATAACGAAGCCACACCTTAAATGTTTGGGCCAGCTAGCTGTAAGAGAGAGGAATCTAAACTAAAATGGCTAAAATACAAGCACCTCATGTAGAATGTATACTTTTACTTTTGATACTTAAAGGGGCACTTCACCAAAAAAATGAACCTGACAAATTTTAATTATTATCACACACGTATGCTAAAAACTGTTCACAATCTGAGAAAATCTACTTTACAGGTAATTAAATTATATTTGAATTGGTGTGCATAAGGATTTATAAGAAATCAAATCAAAAATCAACATAAGTGAATTAGCTTTTTCAACTCAAAGGCTGCACACTACCATGAAAGTAAGTCTGTCTCATGAATTATTTAACTGCTGTTGATTTGCATTGTAGCGTAATTGGAGTGTTTGTTAATTTCCTGCATTCCCTTACTGTTTTACATCACTGTAAATCATTTTCCAGTGCTTTTATCACTTCATGAGAATTTGCCTATTTTTCCCTTGTTTCAGTTGTTTTTCTAAGTAAATATTTTTGAAACAAATGCTCGTACTCCCAGTAAAGACGAAGGCACCAATCTAAGCCATAATTGTGTAAAATCTATATTTATTTTCTGTTTAATTTCATGGACTATAGCTGGCGGAAGCATCTTGCTTTGGTTTGTCTGTTGGCTTGAACGGGCTGTGACTGACAGAAGGCGGGTCCTAACGTAGCCACAGAGAACGTTCGCTATTGGTTGAAAGATTTATATTGGAGAGGAAAAAGTGGAAATCAGGGAAGCAGAGAGTGGAAGTGAGACGCCCCCTGCTGTCTCGTCTTGGCTCTATTTACTTTCTCTGTCTTTCACTACCAGTGTGTTTCTACTTTTATTCAAGTAAGAAATTGTACACTTCTGCCACCACTACACACACACACACGTACACAGTAAGTATGAATGTGGTGGTAGCTCTTTATTTTTGACATTTTTAAAACATCTTATGATGGGTTTGTCAGAACAATACAGAAATGACGTGCTTTGACAAAGGTACTGTTAAAGATAACAGCTCTTTAATGAAACAGTAACGAAACAGTAAAGGCAACAATTTTCATACACAAAAATAATCATCTAAATCTAAAGTAATTAACTTTCATCTATAATCATGAAACCATAAAAGCAAATATGGCACGATAAGCAACACATAAAACATCAATATGTCAACTTATCCCCCTAAGATGCTGTGAGAAAATGAGAAACAATGTTTTTGAAATTGGAAAGTTTCCACTCGGACAGCAGCTGCAGTCATTCTTGTTTGGTAGGGCAAAGCCTGTCGTTTTACATATTTAGATTTTTCAGGTAATCACCCACGAACATGACCCTCTTTTCCAGGTTTCCTCCATGAACGGTTGGGTTGCCTTTCGCAAAGATAAGAGCTAGATACACAGAGAAAGAGAGAGAGGGAGAGAGAGAGAGAGAGACACGGCAGACAGAGAAACAGACATAAAAGAGAGAACGAAAGCGAGAGACAGACGGTTGAAAATCATGGTAATGGTAAATCATGCTGGTAATGGTAATCTAATGGTAAAAAGCATGCTACTAAAATTGTCATCTGCTATTGGCTGATCTTTGGTGCCAGGTGATGTCACCAACTATTGTACTCTATAGAAGGTGACATCACCTGGCACCAGCCAATGGCAGATGGCAATTTCAGTAGCATGCTTTTTACAATTAGCTGTCAGGCTTTACACAGATTTGGGTTTGGTGATAAGTTACTCTTTAGCTTTGTAAAAGGCATGTGAAAATAAAAGAAGCACAATGTTTCACAAATGGCATGTAATCATCAGGGGTGGGTAGTAACGCATTACAAGTAACGCACATGAGTAAAAAAGTAGTTTTTTTTAAGGAACGAGTACTTTTAGTTCTTTTTTTTTTAAACTGTACTTCTACTCTTAACTCGAGTATATTTTTGAGCCAGTAATCTACTTTTTACTTCACTACACAACTAGTCTGCTCTAAATGTGGGGATTGAGTGTAGGGGGAGAGAGCGCGAGGAGCACCTCTACTGCAGATGCCAAGCTGCCAGCTGCCTGGAAGAAAAATAAGCACCACCTGTCTTTTGACCACGATGCGATGATGACGGAGCAAAACCCAGAACAAGAGGCAGCTTCCAACAAATGGTATCCCCAAATGAAAAATGTGAATGGAAAGAAGTTTTCATTCTCTAGTTGATTGACTGAGGTCTTGGTACAGGGAGTAATACTACAGAACAGAAAATCTGAGTTTTAATTAATTGTATTGTATTCGGTATCTACTGCATTTTGGGGCTGTAATAGGTTTGGTTACTTTCATAATGTCTGTAAATACTAGAGTTAAACAGACTTATATTCTGTTTTATAAAGGGCTAAGAAAGTGCTGTTTTTTCATTATTTTGCACTGGCCCGCACACCCTAAAAAATATTAAAATGGAAAGTAACTTGTACTTTGAGTAATTTATTAACCAGGTACTTTTTTACTTTTACTTGAGTAGGTTTCTCAAATGGTAATTTTCACTTTTACTTGAGTCATTTTTTATGGGAGTAATTGTACTTTTACTTGAGTATAGATTTTCAGTACTCTACCCACCACTGGTAATCATCTTTCTGTTTTTAACAGAAACCAGAAAATCTGGTTTTCCTAGGTTGAAATACTGAATAACATTTACTCTCGTTACTGTAATTATGTCACTTTTTTGTGTACTTGTACTTTTTTGAAAGTCAGTAGTTTCGCTGCATTTTAAATCACTTCCATTACAGAGTACAAATTTTCTTCTCCGGGTTTCTTCCCTTAACAACTTACATCTTCATCTACACCTTCAGATAACCTAAACCTTCAGATATCCACGCTTAAATGTAAACACCTCAGGAGGTTTCAAATTCTAGCCTCAAAACCATCTATTTAACCACAAAATCAACCCAATCTACACTGAGACATTGTTGGGTCCTCTTTCAAAAGTAATGCATCATTGGGGAGAGCGAGCCAGTGTTGGCACAGCATTTTCATTATGGGGTTGCCATACATTTCTCTACTTTTCTTATTAGGAAAATGACAAAAAATGTTTGTTGAAAAGTTTTTGATTTCAACCACAGATACGATTAAAAAGGTGGTTTGCTTGTACCAAATGACTGACAAACTGTAATCTCTACTACTAGCTACTGGGCAGCAGATGATGTCTGACTTACACAGTAGACTCTCCATCAATAATTACTTGTACTTATGATTTGAACAGCAAAGGTTTGTGTTCATATAATCACAACTAATGAAAGGAACAAATGTGTTAGCATTAGGGCTGGGCCATAATTCAATATTATCATTTATTGTCTTTCAGTGGAATCATATCATGATGGTGATTTCCCATTCTGCTGTCTAAATTGATGAGCACAAGCAAATTTTATTTAAAAACTGAGGTATGAAACATTTTAAGGAATATAATTTGAAAAATTCAGTTTTGACTGACATCACACCTCATCATTACCATTCAGTTCAATGGGATGAACATTAACTTGATTATGTGATTTTGCAAACGTGAGCCATATTGCGATATATATATCGATACGTCAATGCTTGCATGTGAATGTGTATTTGTATGTTTGCTCAATATGTATGTGCATATGAGTGTGTACATGTAAGTGTGTGTGTGTGTGTTGCACTTCTTACCCGTTTTGGTCTTGGCGATAAAAATGCAATAGCTTTCATTATCCAGTGGAGTTTTTAAGGTTTTCAGGTGCATGGTACCGTCTTGAATAAACCAGTCACGCACCATCGTGCACTTGACTCCGCCCACCTTCGGCCCGTTCATGAACAGAGACGCCCGGTCAGAACCTGTCAGGGTTTTCACCTCGTCGGCCTGCGTAGGAAACAACGCCACAAGCTCATGAAAATCATGGACTTTCAAAGTTAAGAGTCACACAAGTGTAAAAGGAAGCAATCACAGGGAGTACAAGTGGACCGCCAAGCCCTTTACTGTAACCTACAAGGATACAAGGATGCCACATGGATTATGTACTTTTATTCTTAACCTTTAAGTCCACTGGCTGTGCACAGTGTCCCTCTGAACTACAAACAGATCTGCAAACGTCCCTGAGGCTGTAATGGCGGTTCACTGTCTTCCCTCTCCTCCCTACCTCTTCAGTTTGTCGACATTCCAGTCATAGCCTGCCGTAACAGGCCTAAAGGTCTCAAAATAACACCCTGTCCTGTAAAGTGGTCTGACAGTGACGGATTAGCAGCATTCCAGGTAACATGGCTGCTTTCACACAGGTATTCACAGCAGATTTTTTTTGTTACCAATTAACTCTGATGGGTGTGGACTTACATAAACACCGATAGAGTTGATTTCTATGCTCTCAGAGTTAAATTAACACTGAGGATTTTGCAGGTAGGGGTTCAGCGTCGGCCTCTTTAACCACTATTCTATCCTACCGCCCCTGCCCAAACATTGTTGCCATAATGATAAAACACAAAGAATTAATTCACCCTGCATACACACTTTCAGTTATTGTTTTTTTACCGTGATTTTGCCCAGCATGCCCCGCCCGGCCCACATTCTGCCATCCAGGCCCACGATGGCCGATTCCATGAGTAGGTTACCGGCTTCTGGTTCGAAATTAGCCAGAATATCAAGGTAGGCGTACCAAGGTGTATCCTTCTCCTCTTGCTTATCTGCCATTTTTCATAGGCAGGGAGGGAAACTGTATTGGAAACAAAGGAAAGGTAACTTACCACATTGGCAGATTTGTTTTTTTTTGTTTTTTTTACTTGCTTTCAATATAGAAAATTAGAAACACAAGATAGAATGGCTTTTCAGCTTTTGCAGTGTAGGTTATATGTGAGCATTCAGACACGCCCAGAGAAAGAAGAGGTGGTGGGAGGGCAGGTATAGATAGAGACAGAGCTGAAGTAAAGCAAAATATTAAAAACAGGCACATCCTACACTATTAACAAACCCCCCAAAAAAGCCAATAATCACTCCCCGTATGTGTGAGTTCATCTGCATCACATCAGCAACTGACTTTATCCTGTGTTCAGACTTTTACTACTCTGGCAGATCATTTTGCTGGTTCCAAGAAACTTGACAGACAGAGAGAGAGAAAGAAAGAAAGAAAGAAAGAAAGAAAGAAAGAAAGAAAGAAAGAAAGAAAGAAAGAAAAAGAAAAGAGCAATAGAGAAAGAGAACATTTTGGCTTACCTGAGTGAGGTTTGTCAGGGGAGAGCGAAGGAGAGGAGAAAAGTACGAGGTGTCAAGCTTTTATACTTCTCAGTGTGTGTGCCGGAGGGGAGGAGGGTTGTCCCAAAGTCGCAAACAGACCAGATGTTTGCAAAAGGTATGCCAACCCTCAGGTCTGACCTGCTACATGCACACACAAGCGAACTGACACATATCAGCTCTCCGCTCTCCTCCCCAAGTCACACTGAGCCCAGTCGGCATCCTCCATGCACAGTCCAGGAGGGACTCCCAAAGCTGCTGCACAGAGACATACAGTATATTACTCTCACTTTGTTTCTAGTCTGAATATAGAGAGTCGTTTATACACACACACACCACTCCTGTTGCTTTGCAGGCAACTTCCACGCTCTGACCGAGCAGGAAAAACTGATAGACTGAAATGAAAGCACTGCAGGTCCATGGGCGAGGCAGGAGACAGTACAGTAAAGTACAAGACCTGAATCTAGGTTACTGTAAAAATGCATTCTATTGCAGTTAGTAGAAACTGAAATCAGTAGCGTAATCTAAGGGATTACCCAAACTCAACACACACACAAGTAGCTGTATGTAGCTGTATACAGTATTTTTTTAGTTAACATAGCAGAATATAGATTTGATTTGATTTTTTTTTTTGATTTTCAATATGTAATGCTGTTGCAAGTATTACGTTACTACCCCCCTGGGAGGGGGGTGTGTTCAGAAATTGATTGGAATTCTTCCTGCTGGTTCACGATGATGTCACCACTAAAGATTTTCTGTGAGATTTTGATATAAAAATATAAGAAAATATGTTTTTTTGTCATTTTGTTTGGCATAAATTGTTATGACAGAGTGAGCTAAAAAGGAGAAAAAGTAATCGTCACCTCACTGTGACTTTAAAGTGAATATATATATATATGACATGTCCATGGCATGTTCTAAACAAGAATAATGTCATCCAAAGTTCATCTCAGTCAAAATCGAAACTTTCACATGGCTTAGGATATATAGTATATTTTCATATACTGTATATTATTCATTATTATATTTTCTGTATGAATACTTGCCCTACATTATGGCATAGAGGATTACAACATCAAATTATGTGTATTGGTAGACCAATAATCTTGTGGTAAAATCTTTTCATAGTGATTAAAACACAAGCATTTGCATACAGAGACAAATACACACACACACACACACACACACACACACAAACACTCCCCTAGCTGTTGCCTGCAGGCAACTAGCACAGTCTGACTGAGCAGGAAAAACCAGGAGGGGACAACTTGGTTCAGCCTTGAGTGAATACAGATGAGGTGAAACATGCAGAAACAGTGAGGCTCTTAAACGATCATTTCCATAAAGCTTTTCATAGAACTGACTAGACCTCAGCCTCTCAGCAGATCTCTGTGTTCATTTTAGCAGTAAAGTTATATTTCATTTGAATCTTTTTGAATACATGCAGTTTTTGTCACATTCATTTCAGCCACACTTACTATTTCGATATTGGCCTTCTATGACTTTCCAAATAGTTTTAACAAAGGACTTAAAGGAGGCATTTTAAGGGGCTGTTCAGGTGTGTGTGTGTGTGTGTGTGTGTGTGCGTTCCCAGCTCCCTCAGGCCATTACATAGGAATGTGGTCTCAACTCATTGGGGTAGGGAAATAAGGGTAGTAGTCATTTTAAACACAGAGTCTCTCTCTCTCTCTTTCTGTGTCTCTTCCACACACATTGGTCATACGTTACGTAACAGGATTGTTGTAATCTGAATACAAACCCTGGTAACTGTAATCTGCTGCAGTCAGTGGAGGATGGGGGGGGGAGTGGGGGTGTCACTGCAAAGAGCTCCACTGAACTCTGTCCAGATGTATCAAGACTTAAGTGAAAGTTAAGAAATGCCTTGGTTTATCGATTTAGGTTGAGGGTCTCTGGCCAATCAGATATTAGAGGTAACCATGGCAACACCTATCCGTGTGTGTCTGGATGGAGATGAAAAAGCCTGAATGTTGTAAAGTTTTAAAGTTTTAAAGGCCTACTATGAGAAAAAAACAACAATTAAATGGTGCGAAAAGAGAAGCTCTATACGTCTCACTGCATACCTCCTCCTCCTAAGTCTCCACATTGTCCTCTAGTGTTTCTTGCTCGGGCATGTAAGTTGCCTGCAAGGTGTGTGTGTGTGTGTGTGTGTGTGTGTGGCAGGTCAGACCCGAGTGTTGACATACTGACTTGCTGCTGGACAGGTCTGTGGTGACCTTTTGTGTGTGCATGTGTGTTGGAATGTTTTTTTCCCCCTTATCAGTCGTACATCTCTGCAAATGTTCGGAACAACTTTAATATTTCCCTATAGTCTATTTCTGTGGAATCTTTATTTTTTGCTCGTGTGTGCAGGGTGGGGCAGGAGGGGTGGTGGGGGTTGGGTGGGAGTTTACAGCACAGACAGTTTGGGGGGCAATTTGATCCTATAGGCCAGCAGGGGTAAATGCACTGTAAAAAATGACCTGCTTGGCTTAGCAAGTGATTTTACTTTGCATTTATTTTGCACTTATTTTGCATTTTTGCATCTGTGGTACATCAAAATAGTTGAAGTCAAATTTTCATTCACACTTAAATCCTATATTGCACTGGCAGGTGATTTTCCCCATTTCAAGAAATGTATTTTCACTTGTTTCATGACAGTATGACTTGTTCTGAGATTTGAGACTTGAAACAAGCTATGAAACAAGTGAAATTTCTTGGTGTCAGCTGAATTACCCGCCAGTGCAGTGAGATGATTTCATTCAAAGCCTCTTGAGGAAAGCTCAATAGAAGCTCGATAGAAGATAAAGTCACTTGCTGAGCGTGTCACTTTTTGCTGTGCATGCACCCGTCCAGGCCTGGGATCGTATTCCTGTGTCACCCTGAAAAGCAAAGGAAGGGTTTCATTCTAAAACTCTATAGGGCCGCTCTAGGAAAAAAAAAAAAGTAATTTGAATACTTACAAATGTTATGCACATTTGTGAAAAATATTCTCTGAATGCAAGATAAATAAAATGACTATTAACACTCATATTTTAAATGGAATTGGGGGCTCTTTGTATTGAACAATTTGCCCTATATTGGCCCATATGTTTCCTCCACAAATCATATGCTGGTGGTCGCGCTCTTTGCAGCTGCAAAGGAGCTACTGGGAACACTTGATCTGGGAAGGCTCGCCCGCCTCGCTCAGCCTGTCAGTCACCTGGCTCTGGTCTCAAAGCAGGTCAGTTCATTTACTTCACTTACAGTTTACAATTGAAGCTTTAGAAGTCTGAATGCAAGGTGACCATGCTTGCAGAGCTTGGGATATTTTTTGCAGCGGGAGCACGTTCTGCAGCATGTGTACAGAGTCAAGCTTACCCTTCTGCTGCTCCTACTTGTAGAAGAAATTAACAAATTCAGTCAAATTCTTACACGTATTGCATGGAAATGATAATTACTTATGCATTGTAAGATGAGGTTGAAATGTTTAACTTTGTAAGATATGCCTTATTCAGAGCATAAATGAAAAGTACAGAGCTAGGCATAGAAAGCATATAGAATAAGGTATATAAAATATAAGTAACAGTAAATGTCTTTAGGAAAGCGGCCACACTGATATTTTCAAACTGAGAATTTTCTAGAACCGCGTCACTTGTGTTTTCTTTCTTACTTTGCTGAGAAGGGAGCTGTGCCATGAAGGGCCAGGGCCACTTTTTGTTATCAGATCCCCCAGTTCTATTCTGAAAGTATCTTCTCAGGTAGATAGACAGATAATGACTGATAGATAATGTCCACCATCTCTGCACCTTTATGATTTTGCAGTTTTGGAGAGTAGAATAAAAAATTGCATTTGTTGGCCTCAAATAGCCCATTCTACTTTATCATAATGTGTTTTGTTCCCCCCCTCCCAAACACATCCATGTCATTGTATATAAAGGGTGAGATTGGTAATTTAAGGGCTTTTCACTCTTTTGTGCTTCACAGATTCAGCCATGGATCACGTGCTGAGCGTGGCCGACTACTACATCCTCAGCCCCTATGTGTACCCGGCCTCCTGGCCCGAGGACGGGACTCTGCGGCAACTCATCAGCCTGTTGCTGGTGACCAACCTGGGAGCACAACTCATCTACCTAGGCTTCGCTGCTCTGAGCTTTTACTGCGTCTTCGACCATAAGCTCATGAAACACCCACAGTTTATTAAGGTAGGCTGTTTAATTGGCCATGGATCAGGCCTGGTATTGACGTAGTTTGGAGACCAGTAAAAGGTCAGTAGACGTCAGTGGAAGCTTGATTTAATGACATTTGCTTCAGCAAGACTGCTGATGTGGAATTACTATTTGTCTTAATCCTATTTATTTTTAAAGATAAACTCTGGTTTTCTAGCAGTACTTCTATCCTGAGAGGCAGTATGAACTCAGACCCTGGCACATAAAGATGGCAGTCTCTTGTTTTAATGTCATTCAAACACCTTGGTCACCTCTGAGCTCAATGCAAGCAGCCATCTTACTGTACCTGGTCCATTGCTAGTGGATTATCAAGAAGAATGAGAATTGGCATATCATTTTGGGGAGTGTGCCCTTTGTGATATGCGGAAGAGGATTAGGGCCATATGTAAAAAATGTATTTGGGTACAAATCAGAATTACTTTAATCTCAGAATCTTAGTATTCTTAGAATCTCAGAAATCTGACTTCACTCTCAGAATTCTGACTTTAAACTCAGAATTCTGATTTTATTCTCAGAATCTCTGAACTCAGAATTCTGAGATTAATCTCAGAACTCAAATAAAATGTTCATATGTGTCCATGTTCCTCTTCCATAGTCATTAAAGTAAGAAAATGGGTAAAATCAGGATAGATAACTCCAGGTTTACTTGTGGATCAAGATCCTAGACTGATGGTAATCTAGACTGCTTGTCGCTGTCAGCGGGACTTAACAGCAACACAGACTCTGCATAACAATCTAGTAACGACTCCAGAGCAGGTTTACACAAGTCCTAACTTTGTGTCTCCAATGTAATGACAGAACCAGGTACGAAGAGAGATCAATCTAGGAACAGTCTCCATCTTCTGGATGAGCTTCCCCACAGTGGCCTTATTCTTCGCTGAGATCAGGGGATACAGCAAACTGTACGACGACGTCAGCGAATCTGCCTTGGGTGAGAGAACAGTCGGCAACCCCGAAACCCGGGCTAGGTCATTCACTTTGAATCCAGCCTAGAATCAAGTTCTCAAATGTTGAAACAGGTTGTACCATGAGACCCATACTTGCTGTTTGTGTTGTTTGTGTTGCAGGCTGGCCCGGGGTGCTGCTGAGCATTGCTGGTTTCCTGTTCTTTACTGACATGTGTATCTACTGGATACACCGCTCCATGCATCATAAGAACATTTACAAGGTGATCTTAAGTGTGTTTCATGGCTGATTGAGATGTAGAGGGCCAGTATGACATCAAAGGCCTAGACATGCTTTGGCGAGGACAATAGTGCTGTCCACTCTGGCTCAGCTTAAGCCTGACTGACTCACACATTTTCAGTTAGTTGTCAGTTTTGAGTGTCCCCTATGGTGCCAGCAGGCCTCCTGCATGACAAATCAATGTGGAATTGCCTTACTGTGGGTTTTTAACTACACCTATTTTATTAGAGGTCACTTTGAATGTTTGAATTTCAGAACACTTACAGCAGAACTGTTTCCCACCTGGATCCTCATTACCTACCAATTGATTTACGCTTGCTTGTCTGAGTGCTTGGTTCTCCAATAGGCCAATGGAGTCCATTGGCTGTATTGGAGAGCTGCACCCAGGTAAGGAAGATGTTGAGTAATGAAGCAATTGTCCAGATTTTGGTCAGAATTGATCAGTATGATGGAAAATTATGGGAAAATAGGGCCCAGGCTGAAAATGGCAGGAGTTACGCTTTATCTTCTACTGTACTTGGGTCCGAGTTATTCAAGCTCTGAATTGTCAATTTTGCTGGAGTCCTGAGATTGAGTCGGTTTTAAATGAAACCTAGTTAATTATGGTCATTCATGTTTCTCCCCCTCAGCACTTACATAAGCAGCACCATATATTCAAGATCCCTACGCCATTCGCCAGCCATGCCTTCCACCCAGTCGACGGCTTCCTGCAGAGTCTACCCTACCACGTCTACCCTTTCCTCTTCCCACTCCACAAGGTGGCGGTCTTCACTTAACATTATATTTAGAACCAGGTCTGAGGAGTAACAATCCAGCAAATGATGAATACAACAGGTTTCAGTGGAACTGTATAACGGTGTTGTCAGGTGAAAACCTCCTCACTCCATTTTCATGTTTTTACTTGAATATAAGGATATATAAGGAAGTTCCTCTGTGGGTTGAGGAACTTTCTTGACTTTCATGGTCTTGCAAAACAGTTCCAAAAATCATTGTGCAAATTCTAAAATGTCATAGCCGTCAACCGATTTCAGTGGAACTGTATAACGCTGTTGTCAGGTGAAAACGTATCACTCCAGTTGTCATGATTTTCATGTTTTCACTTGAATCGAATGATTACGAATGAAGTTCCTCTGTGGGTTCAGGGAGTTTCACGACACTCTGGCTTGCAAAATACTTTCAAAAACCATTGTGCAACTTCAAAAATGCATGGTCATTAACCTAAAAACGAGGCTGTTCCACTAAAGTCCCATAAAACAATGATTTCTAAAAAAGTATGAGTGTGCTATCAACATGATATAAACTGTCAAATGACATTCTGACATCCTCCAGGTGGTCTACCTCGCCCTCTTCGTCTTCGTCAACATCTGGACCATTTCCATCCATGACGGGGACTACCGCCTCCCCGGCCCTCTGATCGAGGTGATCAACGGCGCTGCCCACCACGTGGACCATCACCTCTTCTTCTACTACAACTATGGTCAATACTTCACCCTCTGGGACCGTCTGGGGGGTTCATACCGACACCCCTCGGCCCTGCTGGGGAAGGGGCCACACGACCACATCCGCAAACTCACAGCAGAAGCTGCAGAGACGGACAGATGATGGATTTTTTTTTTCTGGTTGAAACTTCTGAGGAAAAGGTTTCTGGGGAAGTGCTCGCCCTGCGTCATGACGCGAGGGATAGTTGCATCAGACGCTGTGATTTGGTTACGTGGGTTTTTAAACGTTTTTTTTGGTCTTTATGTCCATGTAAGTGTTTTCAGTAGAACTACACAGAGATGTATTGCAGAAAGATGTCTGTGTACTTTTTGACAATATTTGTTCAGTAGCCCAGTTTAGTACATGTTGGTCACACTTTAAAATAGTAGACGTACTATCACATTATTGGCCATGTTACACAAGGTGATGAATTTGTCTACATACCCATCCTTGATGTGCATAAGCTAAACATATGTGTTTTTTCAGAAGTATGGTGTGATCAGAGTGCATCTTGGTAAAAGTGTTCTTTGGTTGTACTGCTTCTGTCCGTTTGTTTCTTTTACTTTTTCTGGGTACTCTCACTCTCAAAATTATTTTTCTGCCTCCCAAAAGTGATTTTTCAGGCTACTGTGCAGGCTTATCTAACAGTCTACCCAATTTTAGGCCTCTGACCCACCTATCCAACATGTATTTAATGGACCGTCTTGGGCTTTTTAGCTTGACAGCTTTGAATACCACTTTGATCCATTTTAACCTTTGTGTGTGTTGAGGTCCTAACCAAGACTTTGCAAAGTACTGCTGTTCCAAATGCAGTAGTGTTGACAGAGGCAACATATCAGATACTATTCCTTCACTACTTAAGACGAAAGGCATTATTCTAATCAAAATTACATACACTTTTTGTTTTGTGGGAGACAACTGTGAGAGAACATTTTAAGTTTTCAAGAAGAACTTTAATCTGATAGATTATACTGCCAGTCACATTGAAATCCAGGGTTCTATTCATCCAAATAACAATGTAAATCCCCACCAAAAGCTGATTTGTGATCCTAATTTTATAGTGTGTGCATTTTGTTTGGCAGTTTGTAACCCACTATGAGGCACTGTTGCTGCTGTGCTGCACTTGAATAGCTAGTGGCCTCTAGGGGAAAGCAATGACGGAGAGCAGACAGAGGGCAGGTTAGAAACACAGCCGACTCGCTTAATAGGATTTTTGCCGGACGGCTGAGCGGGCTGGCCAAGAATACTCTGTCCCTAACTGACTGACTCCCCATTGTTGGAACGTGCATGCCACAGCAGCTGTTTTAGGGCACAGGACATTGCCCAAGAGCCTGAAAATGTCGCCCTACTTCTCACTGACTTTTGACAGGGAGGAATCTTCTGGAACCTACATGAAAAGAAGCTCCAGCACCATTTATGGAGAGGAAGTCATAGCTCAAATGTTTCAGTTCCTGACAGACAATGTCCCCCCAGAGGCTGCATTCACGGTTCAGCTAAACTAGGCTTGCCTGGTCTTGTCTGAACAAGTAAAGACTACTTTTAAGTAGAACCTGGTATTTATGCAAGTAACTTCAATTTCTCATCTTCTTAACCACCTTTTCTCTCCAACCTGGTATTGTGTTTACAAATTTGACGATAATTTAACATAAATTAAACATGTAGGAAATGTGAAACTGACTTTTTTTCTTTTGCTTTGAGGGCATTGGCATTTAACACTCAATAAATTCAACATTCAAGTTTGTATTTATTGCTTATAAAATTATTTTGCTCCAACTCATGGCTCAGTAACATTCTCACCCTATGATTCAAGTTGTGCAATCTAGCACCGCATTTAGTCTCTACTTTCTTGGATCCAAAAGTAAAAAAACCTTTGCTTTAGATGATGAAGTGTTACAGAAAACAAATATAAGGATGGCCTACTGGACTAGGATTGGTGCTGTCAGCGCTACAGCTGTCTAACCAACCATACAACATACAGCAGCCAGCACCAGGACATTTGGATAAGACTTCTTCCCGTCAAGAGACTTCAGAAACCAAGAGTCAAGTTTGGTTATGCTTGTCACTGATTTGGGGGTGGGGGGGTGTCTTGGTTCCACAGGTGGCACTTCACTGATTCCAGGTCGGGCTTTTAGGTTCCAGTGTTTGGGGTGTTTTCATGCAGGCTCTGCAGGGCCAGGTCTGTCCACTTCATCTCTTGCTCTTTCACAGACTCGGTTGATCCTCCGTTGTCCTGCTCAGCCTCGGGCAGCTCGCTCTGAAAGAGGACAGGACAAGACAACATGAGACAGAGGAGCTGGGCTGGGGTCACATCCATCTCAATTCATCCTGTTTAATAACAGGGATGGGATGAGGACAAAAAAGAAAACATTTGAGAACAAAAGTGAAGCTCCATTAAAAATAAACAGGAATGCTGTCAATTATCAGGGCACAAGTGAAATCTCATATACGAGGAGAAATGTGGTGTTAGGTGAGAGCTGAATTAGGCTTTGTGAACCACCTCGTCGTTTCTTGCACTCCCGACTGTAAACTCAACCTGTGTCTTGCTAACGCTAACGTTAAACTGGATGGCATATCCAACATTTACCAGAGGAATGGTGACATCTTCATAAGGCAGCCGGTCTTCCCTCCAGGCGTCATCAGTGAGATCCAGGACTCTCCCATCCCGCTGAAATTCACTGTCCATCCTCTTTTCAGGGAAATAACAAGCTAACGCTTGCCCACTCAACCCTGTTCCTGTAGCTAGCCTCAAGCTAACTGCATCAGTTCGAGCAGTGTTGCAGAAGGTAGATGGAGCCAGTCAACTCACACGTTTGCTGTCTTTTCTAATGCACTATTTAGCTTACAAAGTGATAAGAAAATAGCAGCAACAACAAAAAGGTAGCCTAGGTTTCTGCACAGTAGACGTGCTGCCTAGGAAGTGAAGATGCAGGAGTCGCGGTAATTGTGCGTAGGCAGCTGGCGCATTCTAAGGGAGTGATGTATGTGCAAATGCTGCCTTCAAGTGCTGCGGGACATGAACGACTCAAGTCCTACTGATTCATTTATGCTATTACCAACAGACAATTCAGATTCATGTATACTTAAAACTGTAGCCTACACCAAAGTCAAGTGAATTGTGAATAACCCCTTTGTCAGAAAATAAACTTAACACTTGCAAATGTCAGCTTAAGAAAAATGAACACAGTCCAGTCTGAGATACAGTAATTATCTTGGTTTTTAGGGGAAATAAGTGGGTTTTACTGCTCCATAGCACAAAATGACCGTATCTGCAGGGTTTGCTGACCAATACCTATGTTATATATACCATTAATAGTTTTTGTTGATGATGATGTTACACATATTGTGTTTATGTATTTATGTTAATTTCAACCAGTGTTGAAAGGAGCTCTATAGAGACAGATCCAGTGGTGATAAATGTAACTATGGCTTACAAGCTCAAAGACTTCAACAATTATCTCATGAAGAAAATGTTTTTCCAAGCACTCAATAAAATGCCAATGGGAACCCAGTGAGAATCCTATGGGTTTCATAAGGGACTTCACAATGGCAACCCCATAGGACTTTCTATGGTTACTATGGTAACCAGACACCACTTCCTGGAAACAAAACACTTGCGACCTAACACAGTAGAATGAAGACTGTATTGCAGGTTAACTACGATTTATCCAAGTGATTGAGAATATTGTCGAATATATTCAGAGAGTGTCTGGACAGTTTTCATTCAGAGACTTTTCAGTCAGCGGAAAGGTGAGTCTGGCACATCCAGAGGGGGAAATAACGTGTTAGAAATAACGTCAACGGTGGAAATAACGTCAGACCTAATGCTAGCTCGTTACTCGTTTTACTCAAGTAACGTTAACGCTAGCGACCTCGTCAATTCAGTTATACTCAAGTCGGAGCATGTAAACGTAAAAGAGTAACTAAAAATAGTAGCTACATTTTACACGAAAGTCGCTGAGATTTTGTGGCTGTTCCAAAATCAGCCAGAGGTCTGGAGATTGTTTCCTTTTAGCATTTACAAGCTACACTACTTTTTAGGAGGTCAAATTCAGGATGTTGTAAACTAGCTAAATGCCAGATCTCATTGTAGCCTACTTGCTATACAAAACAATGAATCTACTTAACTAAATGTAGGAGTACTCAAACAGAATCAACATGACAGATTTTTAAGAAGTAGCATCAATATCAGTGCATAATGGACACCTGACAGGACCAGGTAAGGTAACTGTTGTCCTCTCTTGTTCTTCTTTTTTCACTTTAGGCTGCTTGTCAGTTATTTCAACTCTTAGATCAGGATTAATTGTCTCTTAATTGATAATTACAGTGTGGTTTATTATACTTTTGGTATATCTATTTTATAAAATGTCAAATGTATTTGTACATGTAGATGACATTCATTCAAAATATGTCCATGGGTTAATTTTTTTTCTGACAGAATAGGAGGAAATTATCCTTCCATATGACATAAAAGAAATGTTTGTTAACCTGTTAAAACATATGCCTAGAAAGATAAGGATGGGTAAACAAAGCTAGATAGACCCTTCGCTTCAGTCAATCTGTCTGTAGGCAAGTTTTAAAAAATGTTTCTGGCTATTTTTCTGTAATATTGGACCAAAGTTGAGGTTTTTGAATTAAGATATCTCTTCATTACTTAGGTACTGCAATGATGTCAGCCTCTCAAGAGCGGCAGGGACCAAATAATCAAGCGAAAACATGCACCAACCCTGGAAACCCAGTGTTCTCCTGCTTGATGATCCCAGCAGCTACAGATAAACCGCGAGTGTTGTGGGCGAAACCCCAGAGTCTCCTGTACAGGACCACCTCCAATGACTACGGTCTTCTGTCTCCCACGTCTGAAAGTTCACCGTGTGCTTTCCACCCTCTGTCACAAAGATTCACTAGAGACCTGGGAAAGTGTGGCATGTACCGCGACAACTCCTTCAATACATGTCTGGACAGAAGCAGGGTGTATGACTGCCCCAATTTACAGCACACCATCGAATGAATTAGTCTGGAAATGATAAACATTTGAAAGTCTTTGGTTCTGTGATCATTTACTTGAATCCTCATGCAATTGGACTTGAAAGTAATAAAAACAATATGAATGGAAAATGAAAAGAACAGTCATACAATGTATGCACATTTTCCCTCTATACAATCTTGAATAATCTGCCTCTATGTGTATCTGCACAATCTGAGCTTCATTTGATGATTAACTGTCAGAGCAGCTTCATAAAGCCTCAAGTCCCAAAGACCTGTGACAATACCATCACTCAAGTTTGTGCTGACAGTTTTATGTAGGTTAACAGGACTGGGTCAACTTTGTTAAGCTCCATCAGCAGAGGTCAGTGTTTTTCACAGTATACTGTCAATCACTGTTATTATTACCCCTTTTTAAATCAAATCAAATATATATATCTGTGCTTCATTACTGTGATTCTCTCAACATTCAACAAATGATAGAATTTGAAAATAAAACTGTCAAATTCAGCAACTATTCAAACCTCCTGATAGTGGCAAATTGAGTGTTTAGTCTCTGACTGCAGTGAAAGAAACCTGTCTTTACAGATTTGCTTTGTCCTGGTTTATTACTCTTTCCACACCAAATACCTCCATTGTGGATCCTTTGAGCTTTCATTTCCCCAGTCCATTCTTAAAAATAATGAGTGTGTGCGCCGCTGATTTCCACATTCTGAGACAGCAAATAAGGCCAAAGTTGTCAGTAAACCATTTTTCACATGGTTTCCTGCCTAATTTACTCAGAAAAGTGAGTTGGCAAATTTGCTAGAAGGATGAAAACTGCACTATGTTTAATAGCAAAAGTGGCCTGGGGACAATAGCTGTGGGACGAGAATGTAGACATCGAGGTACCAATGACTCCTCTGTTAGCACCACACTAGCCTGTTTTTCCACATCTACATACTGTGGCTTACAATCCACTGTGAAAGTAAGGCCAATATAACATAAGAGAGATACTTGGAGTGAGAAGTCTCTGATAAAGCAAAACAAATCTGTGGAGGAATTTCTCCACGAATGCAGCCACTGGTGCAGGAGGAGGGATCTTCATCAGGTAAAAAGGTGCAGTAAGTATCTTCATAATGTAGCTACAGTACACATTCTCTTACAGTTGGTTTATTGTGGATATTGTGGAAACTATCTGAACTGATGTTTATTATGGACATTGGGATTTTGTTGGTGGGTTTGTGTGTTGATGGAGGAATCTGGCTTGGCTGGACACCTGCAGTCCCTCTGCTCTGTTTTCTCCTCCACAGACAGACTTGCATCACAATTGCTCTGAAGATGAATTAATGCCAAATAGCTGTTAAACACTGTGAAGTTTTCAAAGTGATCTGTTATGTATAATGAATTTGTTGAAAATGCCATAGCAAACTTTTGAATTCTCTATTTCAGCTAAACTATAAAGACTCACACGAGGACAGTTTAATGTTGATGATAGGCTACAGAAATACAACACAACATGTAAATCTAAGTCAGATCTGGCTGTTCATCTTGATGAACAATGCTTGTTCTATCAGACTAGTTGCCTTGGCCAGTGTCCATTTGTACAATGTTGGAATGATACACTGGCAGTACACTGGTACCCAGGTGACTATAATGTAATGGTAATATGATAAAATTGCCATTACATAGTAGTCTTGCTCTATTTCTGTTATGCTGAGCAAGCCATAATGTAGTCAGCAGTGGTTTCCCTTTATTATCTAGCTGGTTGTTAACAAGATATCTCGCAACGTTCAGATTTGGCTGAAATCTGGTGAACAGATAGCCCTTGGCTCAAAGATATAGCCTATTACAAATAGTTTGACGGTAATGTGGGATTGCCGCCCATTAGACTATTATGCTGCGTTCATGTACTGATGGGAAAGTCCGACATCTGGGATTTCCAAATGAGATGCTGAAAAATATTGCATTCACCTTCTTTTTTGTCGTAAAATCAATCCTAGGAGACAAACAATAAACAAACATAAACCATTACTGTAATGAGGCTGGAGAATTGTTCAGACACTTTTGTTTAGTTCCTTTATTTTACAGCATTTTGAACCTTACTGGGAAAAACGATTGGGTTAACGTTACTTTCGCTACAAGTTTCGCGTAGGTTTTATCTTTTGGTTAAAAAGTTAAAAAGTTAATCATGGCAGGCAACATCCCTGTCATGACTCACGAAGTCTTTGCTGTGAGCAAATCCTCCTCCCTCCTCCCTCATCAGCCTCGCCTCCGCATCGACAGCTGATGGCTAGCTGACGACGCTACGGAACTTAGCAAGCAGCTAGCGATGTAGCGCACGTTAAACAATGTGTAAGAGGCGTTAGCTAACTATCAAGTGAATATGTTGTGCTAGATATCAGCAAATGTGTGTTATGAGATATACGTGAGTCATGTAAATTTGCCTCTATATCGTGTTGTCAACCCGCGTTTGAGTACAACGCACAAAACATTGCTACTCACGTTAGCTAGCTAACTTGTCTAGCTTGCTAATACAGAATCAGGGGAGTCTTCTGCTCACAGGGTAACGTTAGCTACACACGTAGCTGTCTGACTGTTTTGTTAGCTACATTCTGCTGGCTTGGCTGCATTTGAACACTCCCGTTTTTCAGGCGGTGGCAACGTAAGTATGGGTTTCAGATGAAAGTTGGTTCACATTTGCTTACTAACAAAATTAGAACTGTGGAATTCCCAGGCTTGGTTCTCATTTTAAATTGCTAACTTGGACAGAGGAAAGCTTGGTGAGTGGCTAGCTTGCTAACTAGCTAACTTTGATAATCTGTTTGTCAACAGTCAATTCGAATACGTTTTAGCCATTTCTAATATTTTTGGTAAATCATTAGTTAATTATTCATAAGCCGCTATTCGCTACTAACAATCTCAGAGTGAAAGGAAGTAGAAATTAGATGTATATCTTCCAAGAGAGATGATGAGTGTTTTGCTTATTATTCTGCGTTATTTCATCAGTTGTTGTTAGCTAGCTATGTTCCACATAAATGTCACTGTTATCTAACAGGATCTGTAGATTAAGCTAAGCTTTAGCTGTACTGCTGTGAGAACATGATCAGATGACTGTCTAACATTTAAGTATAGGAATCAGATTGGACTTTGCTTTTGAGAGTTTCACTTTCTCTGTTGTGTGTGTGTTATTCCCTCAGGTGTGCCTACGAGGGAGAAAGCTGAACCCTGTACCAGTAGCAGAGGCTTTTTCATTACATCATCTGACTCTTCCTGGTCCATTTAACCAGCCATATAGTATTACGGCCCTACCAATCCCACTTCTCTGCTTGGCACCAGTATGATGAGCTACGCTGACCCCACCCGACCCGTTGGGACAAGACCCCCCAAAACCAAGCGCTCCAAATGATATGATAGTAGCCGCCTGGATCACTTTCTGTGCCTGCAGGAGCCTTGCACGGGTTCTGCTCTTCCTTTCCTCCTCAAAACCCCCTCCTCCATTCTGGGAGACCCTTGCCAGTGTGGTCTCCGGCGCTGTAACCATGGGTAACAGCTGCGTGTGCCGGGAGGACAGTGACTTGGAGGACCACCACCACGGGTCGTCAAGGGCGACCCGAGGCCAAGCCAGGCGGGTGGATCACGGTACAGGCGTCGCCGTTGATGCTGGAGAGGCTCGGAGCAGTCGGCCCAGGGACCCGGTGAGGCCGCCGCGCCGAGGGCGGGGGCCCCATGAGCCCAGACGGAAGAAACAGAATGTGGACGGCCTGGTGCTGGACACACTCGCTGTCATCAGGACGCTCGTAGACAAGTGAGTCTAACAAGTGGAATGATATTAATAACATATGGATGGGGATGGGAGGAAGAGAGGGATGGGTTTGTTCAGTTCTCAGAGGAGACATTATAGTTGAAATAATGACTTAATACCAGAGTTCTTACAGTGTTTGAACAAAACAGAAAAATCTCTTGCATTTTCATTCACAAACAAATCTTTTAGTGCTACAATTAGCAGTGGGCAGACCCAGGACAAAAAATACAAGTCATCAACGTTTAGCCTACTGTTTTTTTTCCTTGCTAGACACCATTGATCAACTTCATCACCTGTTGCTCCTCATGTCTATTTGATTTAGTTAACCTCTATTTATCCAAGGATGGTGAGCACAGTTGCTCTTTTTCATGCCCTGTTTCGTACTCATACAGTGAGATACATTCACACCCATGAGCTGCTCTATACGGCCACGGTTTTCTACTGTGCAGCGTCACTTGAGCAGTTGGGGTTAAACGCCTTGATCAAGTGCTCCACAGTAGCTGCCCGTGATTTTTGGCTCATCGGAAAGAGGCAAAACTTAGAAAAACCTGGAGGTTGATGTCCAAGGGAAGCAAAAAATGAGGTTCTATTGTGGTCACCAATCACATTACATTCACAGCGAGTTTGACAAGGTTGTTTGTGGGAGTGATGGGTACAAAGTAAAGTCATGCCTCGGAGATGACTAAGCACTGCCTCACTTTTTGGAGGCACAGTAGGGACAGTAAGGATTCTGTGCTGAAATCCCACAGGGCAAATCACCGAGGCGTACCACTGTAAAATTCCACTGATGTTATTGTTGAGTTGTTGCGGTGACAGCTTTGGAAAACTGCCTGGATCCCAAACAATGAGTCTCGGTAGAATGTGAACCAAGGTTAGGATTTTTTTTTCTGTGTGTGACAGAGATTGAGCTGTTTAGTTTGTGTTTAAGCTTTTGGTCATGTGATGGTAAAGGAAAGCTTGTGAAAATGTGTTTGGATGACAGAAATACATCAACATAATGACCATAAAACAAATACACAACTGTGGCTGCGAGATATGGTCAAAACAAAACGCTTTGTGAGAATTTTGATAAATATTGCCATTGCACTGTGTGAAGGTGAAAATATTGGAAAAAAACAACCCTGTAGCATCTGGGATATCCCATATACTCAAATCACATTTTAAGTTGCATTTTGAATAATTGTACAGCCCTGTGTGAAACATGCCTGCACATATCCAAGGATCTGTGCACAGTCTGATTCATAATTGCGATGCTTGAAATTCCATGTATCACCAAGGAAATTCAAACAGTTATCGTATTACTTCATTGCTTAGGTCTGTTTGGAAATCTGAGGATCCAGCAGGATAAATGAGGTTATGCCTGACAAAGGGAAAGCACAGTTCAGGGATGGGCCGTGACAAGTAACAATAATGGCGGCATCATCAACAACAAACAGCAGCTGAAGCAAATCCATCACAATTATATGCTTGTCTTACCCTGTCCGTGGAATTACATTACTGACTGGAGCCATGTATACAAACACAAATGCACACAGTTGAATCATTTATTTATATCCAGATTTATGGCCGTAGTCACATGGGCATTTACAGTCAGGATGTACTTGCTGGTTGAATGCTCTTACCGACAAGCAGCACTTCCACTTGGAACTAAAGAGCTGTAAAGAGTGCAAAGTGTGCACATGCATTAGCACACATATCACATGCTGAACGTAGAACGTAATTTGTGGTACACGGTGATACATGTGACAAGATGTGGTGTAGGCGAGGAACACACACAATAAAAAGCAATACTAATAAACACACTTATCAGATTCTATGCAAACTTTCTGTCTTGTTTTTCAGTGACCAAGAGCCCCCTTACTCCATGATCACCTTGCATGAGATGGCAGAGACAGGTATGACATTAAATGTACACACACACACACACACACATACAGACACACACACACACACACAATACACAATGTGCACTGGCAGAAGATCAGACAAATCAGCTTTGTCATACTTCCTCTGTAGCAGTTTTCTTGAGGTTTATCTTCATGTAGGCCCATTTACATGCCGCTACAATGCATTTATGTGTGTTGTTTTTCCTTCTGTCTTGATGTCTAGCTTCATTTAATGGCATTTTAAAGCAGTTGGGTGCATCTTAGGAACAGGGGTCAATGGGTTTTCCCTCAGAACTGCCGCCAACAGCGTTTTGACTGCAGAAAAGGCACTGTGAAAGCTCTGCACGCTCCCTAAACAAAGATGGCATTGACTAGTTTACTGGAGCAGCTTGATTTGTGTCCCCCTGGCAAACAAAACATTTTTTCAATCTGGTTTACAGGACACTAAGCATCAGTGCGATGTGAAAGCAAGTGTCTTGTGTTTTAAATGTTAGCAGGGTTCCCACACATGGAAAACCCCGGAAAAGTCATGGAGTTTTAAAAATGAATTTTCCCGGCCTGGAGAAGTTATCAATTAATGGGAGAAAGTTTAGATTTTTTTCTTGAGTACTGTCAAATGTCACAAAAAGCTGTGGCTGGCTCCGAAACAGTCTAGAGAGAAGGAAGAGCTGAAATGTTGTGTGTTGGTGTTTGGATAAATAAATGCCTTCTTGTGCATATGGTGAGTGATGCTCACAGCCTGTGTGTGTGTGTGTGTGTGTGTGTGTGTGTGTGTGTGTGTGTGTGTGTGTGTGTGTATATGCTCGTGTGCTAGCATTTGAATTCCCGTACTTGTGCTTGTGGCACGCACATATGGTGTCTGATGCTCACATGGCGTGGTGTTGTGTGGCTCAACAACAGCCAAGTTGGGTATTAGCTAGCAGATATTGGACCCTGAAGGCAGCCAACCAGCAAGTCACTTGAAGTCAGTCAGCCAGCCAGCCACTTTCTGTTTGCCATGTGCTACGATGTTAGGTTATTCATAAGCCAGTGTGCTGTGGCTTTGATGTGGGGGAGTGATAGTGCTTCGAGAGAGCGAGTTTCTTACCTTATGCACAGGAAAGGGTGGATGTTCATGCAGTTTTATTTTACTTTATTTTTACCTGTGGGTTAGTGTATTACATTGTTTTCATTTCTGTGTAGCTTCTTGTTTTGATTCAAATGTTTGCTCTTGTACAAGTTGCAGTGCAACTAATAAAACTGTTAATGGGGCTAAATTAAAATGCCTGCTTTTATTGTCACATTTTCTCTACAAAATGATGATGGCAATTTTCTTGTCACAGTGAATATTGAGTATTGGAATCACTGATTGATGCCAGCAGTAGAATAAGCTTTCACTGAAATTCAGGTAATTACCACACACCAGTCTTTATGGGCAAATGCTATTGAAAACCATTCTGAAAGCCAAGACCATATAGAAAACTTCTTTATAGCCGATCAGAAATATAACCATAGATAGAGTTTTGAGTTAAATGCAGGGAAAAACTTATTATGACAAATATCCCTGTGATACACAGGTATAAGAAGACAGTACAGTGCGGAGAAGATGGGACGGGTTTGGTCTGGTTGATTTTCTCCGACAGTCTCAGGCAGTGAACCCAGCTCACTGAGTCAGATATGCTAATTGCTGGTGGGTTGTTTATTCTAGCCATTCTTCTGTTTGAGGGTCTTGGTTCCACTCTAAAACAACTGAGGACAGTGCAAGCTTAGATTATAAAATGCTGTTGTTTCAATGCATTCCTGTACCAGGCCCAGTCTCAACATATCGCCTTGTCACTAGCGGCCAAATCTTTTGCATAATCCATGAGTTTAGGCTGTGATTGACGTTTTGTTGAAACCCGCCGAAGTGCTTTTGACAGTGTGCCTGACAAATGTGCTGCTGTTGTGACAGAAACTCAGTCAGGGGCGCCTGTTTGCGCAACAGTCTATAATGTCACCCACTGATACTGAGTTGCCTTATCAAGCTGTCAGACGTGTTGGGCCCAACAGGGAAAGGATGATGAAGGCTTAGATCTTGGCAGGCATGGCCTGGTATTGTGGCACTAAGGTCATGCTAGTTATTTGTAACCCAGTGGGATAAAGATGAACTGGGGGGAATACCAGCTTTAGTTGATAGACATGATCAGGTGTCAGTCTATGAGTTGCCATCTGAGGATGTGTATTCACTGAAGTCCTCAGCGGCTCAGTTCATAGATTCTCACACAAAACTACAGATAAACAAGCAAATACTAAACATGCTGTCCCCCACCAGTGATGTAGTTCCACCCTTGGGTCAGTCAGTGATTGCTGAGTCTACTTGAAATATGAGTGAAATTGTATAAGCATTTTCGTATGGGACAATGAAAGGACAGATTGACCATATATTTCTGTTGCCCTACTCTCCTCAGAATTAGGCTTACAAGTTATATCTTGAAATGTAGTAACTGTAATTGTCTTGTTTTTACTCAATACAGTACAAAATATAAGAACTACAATACGCAATAAATACAATCCGTACATTACACAGTGTACACTACAATACAATTTATAATACAATATACAATATAACATACAACACCAGGAGCGTGAGTGTTATGAATAATATAAATGCTAAATGATAAGTGATAAATGGTATTGCACAGTAGGTAAGTGGTAATATGACATAAGTAGTCAACACTGACGGCACAGTGGTAGTGCAGTGATGAATGCAATAACAGTACAACAGTCCAACAACTGTACAATAACTACAGTGTCTTGTGGTTAGTTTGCCCAAAAATTCTCCATTGACTCTCACTTCAACACATCAACCCAGTCTGATGTCTCCAAGTGTGTAGCGTGTGTAGACTATTATGTTACCTATGATAACTTTAACTGTATTGCTTTACCACTGAGTCCCCATTCATTGTCCCCCACATTGTATGTTAACTTTAACTGTATGACCTGCTTTACCACTGAGTCCCCATTCATTGTCCCCCACATTGTATGTTAACTTTAACTGTATGACCTGCTTTACCACTGAGTCCCCATTCATTGTCAATGCCGCCCCCTAGCGGCACAAAGTCAGCGTTACAGTGTGACTAACTAACAAACGAACTAACTAACTAACGGACGGAGACCGATCCATAGTCCCCCCTTTGGTGGGGGACAATTACCTGTGGGGCTGAATTGTTCAGATCCAGCTCCCTGAATCGACACTCCTTAACCACGCCCACATTTAAAAAAATATGTTGATTCAGGAAAAGAGGTAGAAAAATATAAATCTGATTTATCTTCATAGTAAACAAAAATATGCACAGGTCTAACAATGTGCTTAAAATGGTGATTGTCAGACATTGTGACTATAAGGTCATCCTTTGTACTAGTTTCTAGTACTAGTAGTAATTACCATACTAGTCAGTCCAAGGACCTGTCTTCATTTAGCTCTTCACCAGAACTAGAGTTTACTGTCTAATGAACATTTTATTGCCTCAGTTGAAGCATCCCTTTTTGTACAAGTGCATTGTAGACTGTTGCATTTATTATTGGAGTGACGTGTCAAATAAATTCAATCAATCAATGTTGAATCTCAAATCACTCTCCTCTCCTCTCCTCTCCTCTGCTAGATGATGGTTGGCTGGAGGTGGTCCAGTCTCTGATTCGAGTGATCCCATTGGACGATCCACTGGGCCCTGCAGTGATCACTCTTCTATTGGACGAGTGCCCCCTGCCCACCAAGGTCAGCAGCTGCTGTGTGTGTGACAGCTTGACTTGGGGTTCAACCTGAAAAATTTCTGTCCAAACCTGAACCAAACCAGAGGCAGAAAAGCTTTTTGGAATCTCAAACCTGACCAATGCCTTAAGAGGCTACTAATTTGCTAATGATCAATCGCTAACAGCAGAATTTTTTCTACTATATTCGTGAACCCAAGCCCTGACCCAGCCCTGGCCTCTCAGTTTTGGTCCCATCTGATTTGGGCATAAGTGTGAAGCTCCAGTGTTGATAGCCTTTGCTACAGCCACTGAAATATCAGTGAGAATGTCTGAGTGTTACTATGACCTGCATGTATGCAGGCCAGGCCTGGGTAAAATAGACATCCAGTTTCTAACTGGAAAAACAATCCTGATTTGATTTGTTTTATCTTGTATGTGCTTACATACACGTTTGAAGCTGTTCATCTGTTCAATCTAACAAGCTAAATGAAGCATACCTCCTGTAGGCTACTTAAGATGCTGTAACTGAAGCTCTAACCAGTAAACCAATCCCTCTTCCTCTATCTCCATGATCTCTCTTCAATTTTGCTGAGGCTGTCTGTGTGCGTGTGTGTGTGTGTGTGTGTGTGTGTGTGTTCCTGACTTAAGTCACTTTCAGGGACACACACCAGACTTAAGACCAGTTGATTGGGGACGGCTTGTGCAATTGGGGACAAAAGCCGTGTCCCCAATTGGTAAAAAGCGGATTTTTGGGTCAGTGGTTAAGGTTAGGGTAAGGGTTAGGTTTCGGCAAGTAGTGGTTATGGTTATGGTTAGGGTAAGTCTCCAGGAAATGTAAGTCTATGTAAATACCCCAAAAGTGACTTATGTGTGTGTGTGTGTGTGTGTGTGTGTGTGTGTGTATGTGTTAGTATGTGTGTGTGTGCACATATTAGTATATTTTGCTTTGCATGTTCATCTATTGTGCAGCAGCTATTTTGCATCTCTCCCGATAAGGTTTTGTTTTAATTCATTCAGGGACACAACACATTGTGACTGAAAGCTTAATAATTCATCTCTCCTTCATCCTCTCCTTTCAGGCTGTTCGGTAGAAACTGTGTGTGTGTGTGTGTGTGTGTGTGTGTGTGTGTGTGCGCGCGCGCTTGTCCTTCAGCACAGTAACTGGTCTGTGTCCTCTGTCTCCAGGATGCTCTCCAGAAACTCTCTGAGATGTTGAGTCTAAGCTCGGCTGTCGCACGCCAGGACGCTCTCAGCCCCGCTAAACACAGAAACACCACGGCTGTCCTAGGCTGCCTGGCAGAGAAACTGGCTGGTACAGTACACAGACATGTGGACGTGTATAGACACATTCACGCACGCACGCATGCACGCACGCACGCACACACAGGGTGTAGGTGTAGGTAGATTTTACTCTTCAGGCACTGCAGTTTATATAACCCCTTGCTCCTGAGAGCTCTCTAGCGTGTTAATTGCTCTCAATGAGCGTGTAGGCGTGAGAGAGCTGACCACACTGGTTAAAAGAACACAAAATCTTTGTTACTCAACTTATAAGGACTCTCCATTGACTTGCATTCATTTCCTAACTCTAAGTTAAGTTCTAACCACTAAATGTCAAATCTTAACCTTCACCCCAACCTAACCTAAATCCTCAACCGCCTATTTTCCAAGTGAAGACTAAAAAAATGCGCTCACAGTGGATGATTGTCCTCAGCTTCCCATCTTTGGTAGGTTCTCACAAGGATACAAACACACACACTGAAACACAGCGTGACGGAGGCACCTGTAAAGCATACCAAGTAGAGGCAGGGAGAGAGAGAGAGGGTGAAGACAGCTGACTTTGCAGATGTGAGCGTTTGGTCTTGTCATCCTGTTGTAACACCCCAGACACAGCAGCTCAGGACATAGAGGGACGCAATCACACAAATTCATCGAGTAATGGGGGCCGCTCTGCCACA
Source organism: Centroberyx gerrardi (assembly GCF_048128805.1). Classification (NCBI taxonomy): domain Eukaryota; kingdom Metazoa; phylum Chordata; class Actinopteri; order Beryciformes; family Berycidae; genus Centroberyx; species Centroberyx gerrardi. The sequence continues at coordinate 24,932,313 of NC_136000.1, forward strand.
ACATTTTATCGTTATGCCGTCAAAATCAGCAAGGTGCACACAGCGCCCAGTGCTTTCCTATAAATGTCCAGGACACTAATGTGGTCAGACAGCAAGTACAATTTAACTAACATTGCTCATCAAAAATAATTTGGCAAACATGAAGTAAAAACCATATCACTGGAGACTTAAATTAGTTACAGACTCCTCAAGACTCCTCCTTTTAGAGACTTAGGTTAGATACAAGTAGATACAAGACATGGAGGTTCTTATACCTGCAGCACTGCTGTTGTTTGTTAACTTCAGCTCTATTGATTTTTTCAGGACCGGCCAGTATTGGACTGTTGAGCCCTGGAACCCTAGAGTACCTTCTAGAGAGCCTGGTGAGAGAATACACGCACACACACACACACACAGACCTCTAATGCAGTGTGCATAATACAAGAGTGGGAACGGGCATAAAATCAAGTAGCTTTGTTTTGATTTTTTAAGTGTTACCCATTGATCCAGGCAAATGCATTTTTACAATCTTCTTTTCTTTTATATAGTGAAGTCAAAGCCAGAAGGGGTCTGTTACTTTAACCTGTTGTTGTGGTTAATGGTGAGATTGGAAATTGCCTGGTGAGATGCTGTGAAGTGTAAGCCTAGCTGTAGGCGCAGTGTTAGTCTAGTGTGACGCAGAGCAGAGCGCAGATATAGAGCGGGGCTGGATCTGGAGGTGTCTTGGGCTTAATTTAATGGGACAGCTGTGACGGGAGGTGGCCGCTTGATAACCCCAGTGACATACCGGCTCTCACCCACCCGTCTTTCTTCTGACATCCGTCTATGTAGGCATGCTTCCCATCGTTTAATAACAGAAGGGGTAATTACATCAGACCTTGTGTATTGGTAAATGTTCACTGTAGTTTTTGTAGATCTCAATAAACCACCTCAAATGAATGCTTTTTACAATTATTTTAGTACTACAGTGCTATGTGATAAAAGTCAATGGGGCACAAGCTGCTGAGCATGATTGTATTTCTTTTCTGTGTCTTTTTCTCTCTGTGCAGAGCTCTGAGGCCCATCCCACAGTCATGCTGTTTGCTCTTATTGCCTTGGAGAAGTTCTCCCAGACCAGTAGGTTCACCCACTGCATCTCTACACTCAACCCAACCAGTGCCTCTCCCACACAGGCTTTAATGCCATATTTGATTGTAATAAAACACTGTTTTCCATATTTCCGGGAAGCTCTTCTCCATCAGAGCCCCTAGGCTCTGGAACAACCTGTCTGACAAGATTAGGCTTGCCAACTCACTGTGGTCCTTTTAAAACACGTTTTTAGGCTTGCTTTGCCTTGAAGTATGGTTCTTGTTTTGTTTTTATTCTTGTTTTAATAAACTCTGTGCATTTGTCCTTTAGTGTTTGATAATGGCTGTTACAAGTAAAGGTTATTACAGAAGTTCAGGAGCAGTCAGCCTCCAACAATAATTATCCTGGTCTGCCATCAAATCGAGCATTCAGGCTGCTCTTGGTATCATAATTGTTAACATGTAAAATGACAGCCTGAAAACTATGACTATCAACGCAGAATGAAATGATATCACTTGCGCCTACTTTGCTGTATTTGTATGCATATATGTATCAGAAGTAGGTTTTTACTTTTCCTTCTCTGACTCACTCCTTACTTTTCCTCAGGTGAGAACAAGCTGACGGTGTCCGAGTCATGTATCAGCAATCGGCTCGCTGTCCTGGAGTCGTGGGCAGAGCAGTCTGACTACCTGAAGAGGCAGGTCGGATTCTGCTCCCAGTGGAGCCTCGACAACCTCTGTGAGTAGCCCAGAGTGTCCGACAGCGTGTGTGTCATCACGACTGCATGTATGCTGAAGAGACACGTCCTATTCCATTCATACCAGAGCCGCGACAATCTCTGTAATTAGCTGTGATTGTGTGTCATTGAAGAATGAAATGTGACAGTGGTCCCTCTGGTGTCTCTTTCCTCTGTCCAGTCCTGAAGGAGGGCCGTCAGTTCACCTACGAGAAGGTCAACCTCACCAACATAAACGCCATGCTCAACAGCAACGACGTCAGCGAGTACCTCAAGATCTCTCCCACTGGACTGGAGGTTAGTGTGTGTGTGTGTGTGTGTGTGTGTGTGTGTGTGTGTGTGTGTGTGTGTGTGTGTTACTTTTGGGAAGTTTTGTAGGTAAGGAGTGAGGAAAAGGGGAATGTTACCGTTAGGTGATTGGTTTAGGGTTAGAACTAGGAAATGAACATGGAAGGACCGTCAATGGAAGGTCCACACTGCAATATAAATGTGTGTGTGTTAGTGAGAGAGAGCCAGGTCAGGCCAGTTGGAGTCCACTGTTTAGGTGTCTAGTTATGAACCAATTGCATGCAGAAGGCTGAAGATTTCGAGGCCACTTTCACCTTCTCTCTTCTCTCATACCACTCTACTGTGCGATAGAACTGAAACAACAATCTTGTTCAACTAACATAAACTTCTATCCTCCACAATACAAAAGGGTGATGTGTAGTTTAGTGTGACAGTGACTGGTTGTTATAAATCAATCTGCTGTACCTAACTAACTGATTAGACCCTTTGATTGATTGATACATGGTTAGCATATGTTACATGAGCATGCAGTGATGGGCTTTCTCAGAAAGACTAAGCATATTATATTGTGAAAATGGACATCTGATGTTTCATTTCTTCTTCCTCCCTTTCTCTTGTTCCCTTCTCCTTCCTCATTCTTTCCTTCTTGCCTCTACTTCACCTTCCGTCTCCTTTCCACTCATCTCCCTCTTCCTTCTCTTTTTCTCTCACTCTCTTCCTTCTCTTCTTTTTTCTCTGCTTCCCCTGCCTTCTTTCTTCCCTCTCCAATCCATGCTCTCTCTCTTTCTCTCCCTCCTCAGGCACGTTGCGATGCCTCGTCCTTTGAGAGTGTGCGCTGTACATTCTGCGTGGACTCAGGCGTTTGGTACTACGAGGTGACGGTCATTACATCAGGAGTGATGCAAATCGGATGGGCCACCAAGGACAGCAAATTCCTCAACCATGTACACATCTCTAATCTCTTTCCTGTTCAGCCTTTTTCGAAATATCCTTTTCTTGCTACCGTGCTTGTTGTATGGTCTCATTTTATTTTTTTTGCATTTTGTGTGTGTGTGTTTGTTGTAGGAGGGCTATGGGATAGGAGACGATGAGTACTCGTGTGCGTATGATGGCTGCAGGCAGCTCATCTGGTACAATGCTCGCAGTAAACCCCACTCTCACCCCTGCTGGAAGGAAGGTATGCACTGTACACACACACACACACACACTCAAATAGAACTTACACACAAATAGAGTTGGTAACAGTTTGTATTTTACTGATTCTGGCTCCAATTCTCCTTATTTGATTCTTGTTCTTTGTTTTTCAATCAATGCTGTGTGTATGCGTGTGTGTCCTGTTTAGGAGATGCCATAGGGTTCCTGCTGGACCTCAGTAAGAAGCAGATGATCTTCTACCTGAATGGACATCAGCTGCCGCCAGAGAAACAGGTCTTCTCCTCAGCCACGTAAGTACACACACGCACATTTCCTAACTGTCTATCTTGCCCTCGTGCACACTGTCGCTCAGTCACATATCCCTTTTCAGACGAGCGTTTCTCTTTCTGTCTCTCTCTCTCTCTCTCGCTGTAGTGTCTTTAGTTTCAGTGGTTAGTCCTGCTCACTCACACTCTCTCTGCATGTGTCCAATTCTCATAAACTTGCATACTAAACAACCGTTGCTTGTTTTATTTTCCTTCTGCCCTCTTCACGCCCCATCCTCCCCTTCCTGCCTTCCTTCCCTCTCCCCTCTCTTCTCCCTTTCCTTCCTTCTTCCCTCCTTCCTTCCCCTCTCCTTCTATTCCTTCTGTCCCTCCCTTTTCTCTTCCCTCACCTCCTCTAATCCCATATCTTCCCTTCATCTCTCTCTCTCTTTCAGGTCTGGTTTCTTTGCGGCGGCCAGCTTCATGTCGTACCAGCAGTGTGAGTTTAACTTCGGGGCCAAGCCTTTCCGCCACCCACCCTCCATCAAGTTCAGCACCTTCAACGACTTTGCTTCCCTGCTGCCCAATGAGAAGATCATTCTGCCCAGGTAAGAAATGAGGCTGGTGCTTTAAGGGAAGCCAAACACGGACACTACTTTTCAGGTTGTACTGACATCTACTGGCTAAAAAAACATGCCATTACAATTGCAATCTGCTGTTGGCTGGTCTTGGTTGCTATTGGCTGAACCATGACAAGCCATGACAGATCAGGTAACCCACAGGTGACCGAGATCAGCCAACAGCTGATTGCATTTGCAATAGCATGCTTTTAACCAGTAGATGTGAGTCAGGAGGTATGGCATGACACAAACATGACTAGTCAATTAAAAAAAGGGATGCTCCAGTCCAAAGAGCCTTTTCATTACTCACTAAGTCAAAGTAACTCTTTCTTCTTTTTGTTAATAGGACCAGTTATATATAGTAGGTTCAATATCTGTATTTGATGCACACAAAAAAATCTGTTTGCAAATTCAATGCTAATCATTTTGTGCTTTATCTTGAATATAGAATTGGAGCAAACGGTAGAATGGTGTGTTTAGTACGTCACCCTTGGTTCAGGAAACACAAATGAATGAATAACATTTGGTTTAATCACAGCTAGTGACTTGGAAAAACAACAGGCTAATAGCTAAACCATTTATTGGCCGTGTGCTTTTATTCTCATAATTGGTTAAAGTGTGATGAAGAGCTGGAAATGACAGTGTGTTTACTGCCATACATCACTCACTCAGAAATTTCTCAAAACCTTGTTCATCCATGTGTATTAGTTGCAGTGCAAACCATTTTACAAGTTTCTGTATAGCATGTAAATTTTAGTGTTCTGCATAATCTGCATGAACAACAATAAAAATACAGTATGAAATAGTTCTATTATCATCTCGCACAGGACAAGGGAGGATGCAGCAGTGTCATCTCAGCAGGGAAATTTGCTTTTCTTACACAGCATTAATGCTTGCGTATATACATAAACATTGGTCTTCTATCTGTGTGTGTGTTTGCCTGTGTACGCGTGTGTGTGTGCTCCCAGACACCGGCGTCTGGCCTTGCTGAAGCAGGTCAGCATCCGAGACAACTGCTGCACGCTATGTTGCGACATCATGGCCGACACCGAGCTGCGACCCTGTGGACATGGGTACGTGTGCGTCTGATGTGAAGAAACGGTGAAAGTTGTTGTACAAGGTCTTTAACAAGAGAAAAGTAACTTTGTTACTGCAGGGAACCTTGTCTTGAACGTGAAAGACAGCAGCAAGGACATAAAAACAATAGATAACAGCAACAAACAGAAGTTAAGATAAAAACACATTGTGCAATCAGCCCATCATAAAGAAATAGGATGATGGCAAGATGCTGTTCCAGTGTAGGGCTTTGGATTAAGGGGAGATCTGAACTATAGTTTTACTGATAAACCTCCTTATTTTCCTGTCTAGCATTTACTGTGGCTGTGGATGGGATAATAAACTCTTAATTCATCTCTTTCTCTCTCTCTTTCCTTCCAGTGGAATATGTATGGAGTGTGCCTTACAGTTAGAGACGTGCCCCCTGTGCCGCCAGGACATCCAGACCCGCGTCAGACTCATTGCACACGTCTCCTGACACACTTCCTGCTTCTCCTCCAATCAGGACATGGACACAGACACCCTACAGCCTCCTCCTCCTCCTCCTAACCCCCTCTCGCCCAAGTAATCGAACCGACCAATAGGACTGTGAGGGCGGTGCCGCAGCGTTGCGACGATGCCGGAACCCTGGGTCTGGCCAGAGGAGGCGGGGATGGAGGGATGGAGAGAGGAGAACGAGAGGTGAGGAGAGGAGGGGAGTAAAAGCCTCTTCTCATTTACCTCCATCTTCTCTCTTTTGCATCCGACTGACAACTCACTGCAGGAGCCGGGCCAAGCGGAGGAAACGCCAACCCTCTCCTGCCAGTGTGTTTGTCAGACAAAAAAAAAAGAGCAGGAGAAGTGAGAAGCGGAGCCGATTCAACCAGATCATAGACAGAACCAACTGCTCGTCCGCAAGCCCCAGTGTAGAGTTACATGTCGTCCCGTGAGAGAGGAGGATCCCACCGCGCTTTCAGACTCAGTCCAGAAACTACTACTATTTAATCCCATCACCGTCATTCACCCACCTGCAGATCTGAAAGGGTTGGGTAGGAGGAAGAAAGGAATACAGCCTGTCGTACAGTATTAAACCTACGGTACAGAGAAATTGGAGATATATCTCTCTTTCATAATTCTGGGTGTAGATATGCAGTTGGTGATGTTTTCAAGGTAGCGTTGTCATTCTCTTTGCTGAATGTTAGGGATTCTGAATATTGTTTCTGTACCAACACCTATCCTTTGGTCAGTTTTACTGTCTGTACTGATTGGTCGCCCCTGTTAGGGCTGGGGATCGGAACAAACACACCTTTGGATAAAGCACAGATTTTTGCTATCAATGTCAATTCTTGAGGCATCAAAGGTATCGAAAAGCTTCAGCATCTTGGATTCTAACAAGAACTGTTTTCTCATGGTTATTTATATTGAGGAATTCAGTTGAACATGGTCTGATTTGGTTTAGTAAAGCAGATATTAAGCAGAAAATCTATTCTAGTGTCATGAAATGAGCTTTCACACCACAGAGGAAGTTAATGAATTGAGTATAGTTTTAAAACGAATATAAAATTTGAAATACTGGAACTGGTATCAGAGCCAACTGATTTCCACCACACCCAGCCCTCCTCCCTGTGCTTCCTCCTCTCTGCTCACATCCCTCAATCTAAATCAATACATAGCAACCACAACAAATAAACCAACATACGGACGAGTTTGTAAGGGTGGATTACAATTTATAGAAGATTTCTCGGTACATTTAAGCACGTTTTCTGTCCCTTTAAATTGTGCAAAATGCTTTAAGAGCCACTGAGGAGAAAATATCCTATTAAAATTGTCACCCTGACTGCGGGATTGGCTTAGTTGGCGCTAAACATTTGTTAAACCTTGTAATGTGGCTCCACCATCGAGGGTCAGCAGAACTTGAGATTGCCAACAAGCGAAGCCGGTGACTTTCTGTTCAGTTATTCCGTGTGTATCTGCAGTGCTCTTGTTTTCATTTGGGTTTGTGATGGCAGACACGTGCGGTCAGTCAGTTAAAACAGTCATTTGCAATCCACAGGATGTGATTGAACTATCCTTTGTGTTATAAGTAATGGTGAACGCTGATGTAGAAACGTGACAGGTTTTGATGATAGTAAGTCAGTTGCCCTGTTGGAACTCTGTGTTGTACCAAGTTGTTTAAAAGGAATTTAAAATGGTTTAGTGGGGAATTTTTCCCTCAATGTCAGTTGACAGAAAGTCCCAGGTTCCTCTTAAAGGTAATTGTTTTCTGGGTTTGATTGGGGACACATTTGCAAAATACTAACAGTGAATTGGCAGAGTAAAAAACTACCTACAGTGCTGTGACATGGGCTTCAGTATGGATTGACAGTAGTAATCATTTTCCACATGCTACAAATGACAGCACATTTATCCCTGTTGCACAGTTGGGATTGTGTACATACTGAACAGAATTGAGACAAAGCAAGTTAGTCAGACCAGTACAGTAACTTCCAGGTTTGCACAAAGTGAGACTGGGTCAGACTGAGCAACATGTGGTTTCCCTCTTCATGCGTTACGTAACAACAAAGCACATCTGTCTGCTCTCTTCTTGCTGTGTCCCTCCCTCTCCGTAACACCCTCCTCCTGTCTTTTCCTCTCTCTCTTTCTCTCCGTCCTTTACTTGAAGCATCTCTGGGTTGACTGAATAACGGTTGTATTTTGCAAACAGGTGGCGAAATGAACACGAGTAATTGTGATTCAAGAAAAATTATATTTGTGTACAATTTTAAACGCTCAATTGAAGATGTTTCAGATGAATGATGCTAAATAATTTAGAATTTTCTTTGGTCAAATTGTTTATTAAAGGAATCTGGAACAGCTCTTACTCCACTAAATTGCATGAACTGGATCTGTAAAATCATTCCAACTATACCAGAATGATTTCTGAAGATAACATGCATCTCTCAGTATGAAACAGCCTTGTCTGGTCACTGTTTGCTACCTTGTACTTCCCAGAGCACCTTGTACATCCAGGTGAGAGAAATTATAAGTTGTCTCTATGGCTGGAGGTGAAGTTCAGGACTATTAAAAAAAAGTAAGTTGTATTTAAACATCTATAAAGGAATTTTGCCCCAGGGTTCCCAAAGATGTGATTTACTGAAGAATTGTTGTTTCCTGGATTGTGATATTTGTAATAAATGTATGTTCATGTGATTTTTGTCTCACTGTGTAGTGCTTGTTTGACATCTCAAAATCACACTTCATCAACCTATAACCTACTATGCTTTACTTGTCACAGATGACATGTATCAATGCTAATGTAATAATCTAATTGCAAAACATGGACATTACAATTATTTTGCAAAAACACTTGTTGGATTACATTTGTGAGGAGATAAAATAACCTGTAGATTTTGAGATGCACATTGAGATACATACACCTCTTGAAATAATGGTTGGTGGTAGCTGTAGATGTTAATGCTTACATTATTCAAATCACAGACAGTAATATAGCAATAATTCCCAGAGGAGATGCTCTTACATGGTGTTATGCTCTATAGGTTGTTTGCATGTTTATGGTTTTTGGAGGCAAACTAACCCAAATGTATAAAATCAGTCGTTTCTGAGTTTTGAGAGTTATATTTTGTTACATTACAGTAATCGGCAATGGATTTGATTTAGAAAAAGCCTTTCCAACTCTGCCTTACCAGCTCTACAATTATCCATCATTATATTTCTCCTGGCCTGCTCCTTCCTGGTGGAACTAACGAGCAGAGTTTGTTCTGTCGGACGAGACGTAACGGAGCACACTTGTTCTCCGTTTCCTTGGCAACAACACTACGTTCGACATTTGCCATCCACGTTCACAATTAATCATTCAAGTATCATGGATATCAAGGAGCGAAGTAAGTGTATATATTTATGTTTTAAATGACTCCAGAGCAGCTAAAGTGAGTTTGGAAATACCACCACCAGTTTGGGAAATGTAAGATATAACTGTTAGTGTCTCATTTCAAAATGCGTGTTAGCTTAGCTAACGTTAGCCAGTCAGCTAGCGTTAAATAACGACCAGTGCTAGCTAACGTTACTGTATGTGTGACAGAGTAGTTGACGTTTATCGTGGAAGTTAACCAGTCGATAATACGGCTGTTTTATTGAACTAAGTAACTAAACAAAGTGTTTAACTGCTAACTGTCTTTTCTTGCCAAACCATCACTGTTCAGATGTCGCCTCCCCTCTGTCACCAGACGTCTTGGGCTGTGGAGATAACATCGTCGAGATGGTTGACATGGACGAGGAGAACTTTGCCATCTCTAAGTATGTGTTTAAAATGTGTGCGTGTGTTTGTGTATGAGTATTTCTGCAGCCTGGCTGTCTGTCAGACCGAAAGCATGTGTGTAAGAGTGAGAAAGCAGAGTCAACACGTACTGTGCGTGGTGTTCAACCAGCAGACCCACAGTAGATGGATTTACAGTAGGGCTGCTGTGGCTTTATAGTACAGAACTAATATCATTATTCCTTTCTGCTATTGTTAGTCTATTTAATTGATTAGACCGATAAGTGATATGAGCTTTATCTGTTGTTTCTTCCTCCAGTTCATCAGCCGCAGATGCTGCTTTTGATGCTGTTGTTGGCAGCATCGAGGACATCATCATGGGTAGGATTAGTAATCAAACTGTTCTTTTATAATACAATATGGTAATACTTTGTCAGACTTCTCTTTGTATTAGTATTGCGTTACAAGTCACACTATTTGTGAAAGCTGAATTTCAGAGCAATGTGACATTAAGGAGTAATTCTATTGTCTCATATTGTAAAAAAATGTATTGATACACATGGAAAGTTGGGGCTTATTTAGAAAAAATCCTGCCAGCAAGATGTTTAAAATGTCACGGACCTAAGCCTCTTGAGGAGAAATCCTATTCTGAGCCCATTTTTTTTTCCAGTAAATGGGTGAGGAAGTGTGGTGTTTGACTGATCTGTTCTCCTCTCATAGAGGAGGAGTTCCAGCAGCTTCAGCAGAGCTTCATGGAGAAACACTACCTGGAGTTTGACGACTCTGAGGAGAACAAGCTCAGCTACACACCCATCTTCAACGAATACGTGAGTTGCTCGCTGTTTAGCTGTATAACCCGATCTAAAAATTGTGCTTGGCAGGTAAATTTGTTTTAGTTCAGCAGCCCCTGGCAGGTGAGCCAAAAAGTTCATGTTGGCTGTGTGTGACTCCTGTAGGTCGACCTGCTGGAGAAACACCTGGAACAGCAGCTGATGGAGAGAATCCCGAACTTCAACATGAGCGCCTTCATAGACCTGCTCATGTAAGACTAGCCTTCGCTCTCACCTGAAGCCATTTTGTGCTGGCTGTGTTCCATCCCTCCTAGAAGACTTAAGTCACTTTAATTGAATTGGGGACACAAAGTGGTGGGAAGGAAAGAAACCCATCAGCTTATATTTCCTGTTGGTGCACCTGTTGCTTAAGAAATATTATTCCACAGTAGGCCACTAGGTGGCACACTAGTACCTCTAAAATATAATGTAATATAATATTCAGTCTGTCTCTCCCCTCTTCAGGCAGCACAAAGAGGAGGTGCCAAGCGACATCTTCGACATGCTGCTGACTTTCACTGACTTCATGGCTTTCAAGGAGATGTTTCTGGATTACAGAGCGGTGAGTTGTCCGCCGGCCTCTTTACTTTTCTGCCTCTGGTTTCCCAATCGAACCTATTCACTTTCCCCGTCAGGAAAATGTTCCTCTATAAGAATAAATGTAAGAATTTCACGTTCAAGAAAATCCATACCAAGAGTTGAGACAAGTTATTTTTGAATTAATTGAATAGGGTTTTCTCCATATTACCAATTTTGAATGAATTGCGATATTGGCCATTGGTGCTACATTCCCTAGTTGTGAGCTGCTCTCTATAGGCTTATTTCATTATTAAGTCTCCCTGTGCTGTGTTTAAGGGTTTAAGGTAAGATGCGTTTTTGTTTAATATCACTCTTAACATCGGAGCATGAATCTGTGTGTTTGTAGGAGAAGGAGGGCAGAGGTCTAGACCTGAGCCAAGGACTGGTGGTCACATCCCTGTGCTCTGCTGGCTACAAACATGTCAGCTCCACTGGATCGCAGTGACACACACACACACACACACACACACACACACACACACACACCTGGGTTAATGATTGCTTCAAGTCATTTGTTAAACTGGAATTTGGAGGTGGGAAGAGGCCTAGTCCTGATTTTACATTGATTCCTTTAATTCATTCTTGATTTTATCAGTTTTTGATTTTGCATTGATTAGTTCGGCCTAGTTCCTTTTGTGATTGACGTCAATGAATGTTTCAGTAAGCAAGTAAAACCATTTGAGGTTGTGATTTGTCTCAGCTAATTTGACCTGTTCTGCCTAAAACGCTGATCTGCTCTCTTTGCTTTGAATGTTTGTGTCTTAACTAACCATCGGCAAAGAGAAGCACTTCTGTCCCTCTTATGAAATGACATCAAAAGTCTTAAATTATTTGGTCAGTTTGTAAACTCAGTGGGTCGAGTTTTGTGCCTATGAATGTGATTTGATGTATTGTATATATGTGTGTGTGTGTGTGTGTGCATGAGTGTAAGTGTCATTCGTGTAAGTTAATTTAAAAGTAGAGTCTATAGTTTTTCAGTATGACAAAGTGTTTTCTACTTGTCTTAACATAGCAGTTGCTGTAATTGCTAATGAAGTATATTTATGGTACTGTTTTGTAATGTAAATATTTGTGGTCATATTTGATTGTAAATAGAGACGTTTTTCAAATAAAGATGTTGAAATCTATCCTTAAAATCACCAGCGGCTTTATTTGAAAGAGTGCATGGTTGAGCCCCAGCACCCACCACACATTTCCACCAATATTCACATTCTTGGTACAAAAGAATATTATTTCATAAGGCAAGTACAACAGGAGTCGAGCAGAGGTTTCATATAAATCAGTAAAGAAAAACACATTTTTTACACAGCTGCTAAGTTGTCGATTTGTTTCTGCATTTAGTGAATCCTGTCATCAGTGTCCTGCAGAAACTGGTCAATTTTGCATCAGCAACCATGCATTTTTGACAATTTGCAATTCATTATCAATGGTTTGACTTGGACTAAGCATCAGAAATAAGGTTTGTATATGAGGTGGAAATTTTTGGCCTGACTGTACAGTAGAAGGAACTAGAGAAAACCTTTCTGCAGGACACATGCTATTAATCAGTCATGCTTTATCAATAGACACTCTTGCCAATCTTCATATGTTCTTGCACGGCCATGTGTAATTTATGAGAGCAACACCTTTATCTGGGCATCACAGAAGAGATTTAGACAACACGCATGACTCAGGCATGTCACAGCATCAGTACAGCAGGAGACTAGCTAAAATAGCAACAACCACCAAAGCAAATGGCTGTAAACAAGGAATACTAAACAAACAGCATTTCAATATCAATCTAACAGAAAAGTGTTTCTTCAGCTATGGGTTGGGATCCCAAATGGGCAAAAGGATTCAGTTCTGACGGGACCCAACATGACTGAAGGATGCTTTTCATGGGCTTGGATGCAAGGATGAGACGATATTTCTGCACTTTGCATCATAGAGCCCAGACAAGTTTTAAATAAAGTATTTGGTCAGGTTGTCAAGTTTGAAGTAAGCTAATTTCTTGTATTCTGTGCTTTGGTTCATTGATACAAGTCCACTCACACAAATGCTGCATTCACACTGAAACAGAAAAATCAGATTTGTGGCACAAATCTGATCGTTAGATCACTGTTGAACTAGGGAGGAATGAAATATCATAAGACTGCCATAAAACAATCAGATGTGTGTCACAAATAGTTAATGATTAGATCTCACAGCATGTGCCTGTGTAAACTGGTGTCAGTATTACAAGGGCAGGAATATTCAGGGCAAAAAACACCTACTGGTTTTCTAGAAACTTCAGGTCCATCTCAATAATCTATTTTTATTCAAAACGTTTTACACAGGCAACATTTTACACTACACAGGCAATACAACAGCACAAGTTATTCATATTTTAGCCTACGTAGATTGGGAGATTATTATCAATTATCACTTTTCTGGTGAACCCAGGTAAAAACTGTCATCTGAAAGGCCTATAGACTGATATTTGATATTATTTGAAGATATTTGATGGTATAAATCTGTGTTCACATCTAGTTCATCCTGCTCTTGTGTAATGGCCACTCATCTAAAATGTTACATTGGGACAGAGAATATAGATAATAAACCAGTGATCCAAACATGGACAGTAAGTCAGATCCACAGACATGGATGTATCCTGTCTTTGATGGGCATTTCTCATCCAGACCTTTATAATATTACAATACTTTTGAATATGGCATGGTTTAATCCATATCTGTGAACCTGGGCACCCACAATGTGATTCACTCAGCAGCTCAAATCAGACGTTTAGCATTTTAACATTGTAATCCAGAGCTGGGCCACTTGACTTGAAGTGCAAGTGTATGATAAACATAATATGCACCCTCTGTAGATTATAATCACATAAAATGACATGCATTTTACTTCATTATGACAGACATGATAATACATTTTAAGTCTGGCATGACTGTAGTATGAGATTATCAATAGCTGCACAGTTACCTCACAAAGTAGTCAACCTAGAGTTTAAATTATGTAATACTCTGACCATAAGAATATGGATTCATAATGTGCTTAATGGTGGGGGGGGGGGGGCTGTATTTCTCAGTTTTCAGTTTCGTGTTTGGATGGAAACTTTGAAGTCCAAGTTGGGTCGGGCCTGAGTCATGAGGGGAAACAGGATTCCTGGGAGCGGTTTGACTCCTATGTAGGCACTGTGCTGGTGGCAGCGTTCCCTCCATCGCCCTTCCAGTCCAAATAGGAGAAGTACGCACTGGCACCGTACGCTACGGTCACCACCGCCCCGAAGAACTGCAGGTATACAGAGAGGGAGAGAGGGAGAGGGAGAGAGAGAGCACATTATTTCTCCTGTGGGTCCTCAAAAAGCAGAGCAAAGGTCTGAGGTCTTCTAAAGCCAAACAAAACAACAGCAAACCAAAGATGTATTTGACTGCCACTAATCCACTAATAGGTTCATATCTCTGATAGATGCTGATGATGTTGACTAACGCACCTCCATTAGCTAAAGTCTTGCCTGTACTGTTTTTAAAGGCAGTAAAAAGCAGCTGATAGGGCTTTGTGATAGGGCGAGGGGCAAGGGCTGTGTGTGTGTGTGTGTGTGTGTGTGTATGAGTGTGAGTGTGAAATCTGGTCATGTGCTACCTGTAAACTAACGTGGACTCTGGTCAGTGGACCAGACCATAAAAGACCACTAGCCTCTATTTCCTGACACAGCCACACTTTGTGTGTGCGTGTGTGTGTGTGTGTGTCTCTCTCTCTTTCTCTCTCTCTCTCTCTCTCTCTCAAAAGACCATTTCTATTGAACATCCGCTTGATGAAGCAGCAGAGGGGAGGGAGAGGGGAAGACGTGCAGCGAAGGTAACTGGACTTTAAAACTTGCAAATACATGACATGTGACCCGTAAGAAAGCCCTGCCCTCCTCCTCCTCTCTCTCTCTCTCTCTCTCTGTCATCTATTCTTCATGTTCCAGGTATGTGTGCCTGCCACAGCCTGATAAGTAAACAGCCTATCAGGAACACACCTAGCCAAACACAGTGTGTCATAGCGGAGGGAGGGAGGACACAGAAGAAAACTACAAAATGTACACAGTGTAGAAACTTTAGATTAGAAGGAGAATGATTGATTGGAGGGAGGGAGGGAGGGGGGGAGGGATAGGGTAGGAAGGGATGGATGGACTGGATGGATAGATGTATGTATGGATGGATGGAAGACACTGTAGAAACTGGAACATGTAGCGGCCTTAGAAAGTGACAGAAACCAGCTGAGGGCCAAGTTTTGTTTCTCTTCACAGGGATTTGCCTGCTGGCCAGGCTTATCAGCCAAAGACTAACATTCAGTATTTGACAAGATAAGACAATAGTAGCGGGCAAATACAGAGAGCAGCATGCACATCTTATTGATTCCTTGTGTGTGTGACCACAACGGTTGTGAAGAATATCCTGGTGTAAGAAGAAGAACCTCAGCTTCATTTTCCACTGCTTTCTCCCTGACACATTCTTAACTCAGAGCTGCGTGTGTGTGTGTGTGTGTGTGTGTGTGTGTGTGTGTGTGAGAGGTGTCAGGTGTTACGGTCTTACAGCGGCGGCTGCCATATGTCCGTAGAAGAAGTAGTGGGTGAGGCGGTACGGGTGGACAGATGCTGCGTTGGCCAGGAAGGCGGTCAGATAGAGAACGGTGGCGATGGCGTTGTACAACATCAGCTAGCAGACAGGAGGAGACGACTTCAGTACATCAGCAACACAAACATAGCAGACCTTTGTCTCTGCCTCTTTTTCCTTCCTGGCACTCCCTCTTGTTTCCTCTCCCCCTTTGCTTCCTTGCCTCATCGCCTTCTTCTATCCCCTTGTTCCCTTGTCGCATCCCTCATGTCCTTCCTCTGTCCCTTTGCTTTATTCTCTCGCTTTCTGTTTCTTTATTCCCTTGCCACCTTTCTCTTAATCTGCCTCCTCATCTCCTTGCCTCAGTCCCTCTCTCTGTCTCCTTGTACCCTTGCCTCCTTATCTTAGGATGTTTCCTTATTCCCTTACCTAATTCTACTTTCCTAGTTTCCCCTATGTCCTTGCCTCTTTCTCTTAATCGGTCGTCAGGTTTCCTTTCCTCCTCTCCTTGCGTGTCTTTACTCTTGGTCTCTTTGCTCTCTTTTGTTCATATATACTTTGCCTTATAACTTCCCCTATAGGAGACAGGACAGAGACCGTGTCCCATCAGATTGTGCCTGCTGGGATACAGCTAACATCAACTGTGCAGGGTGACAGAAGGCAATAAAAGGCAATAAAATAACTTGAAAACCTTAAAGCATGCAAAATAAAAGCACATTTGATACATGTTGGCCTAAAGGTTAGAGGTCAAATAACGGTTTGAAACCTATAATTGAGATTTTAAATAATTCTCTCTACAGAAAAAACAGCAATTTTTTTAGCTAAGTAACCCTTAGATATCCAAAAAAACCCTCACTGTTTTGGATGTGGAGACACTGGAAGTAAAGTCAAACACACACACACATACACACACACACACACACACACACACTCACCGTCAGGGTCCAGGGGACAGAGGGGAGTTTCCTCTGGACATTGTAGAGGATCATGAAGAAGAGGATGGTGGTGAGGATCCACAGTGTTACGGCCACAAACATCACCCAGCCGTACGCCGGCACCGCTGCGTAGTAGGCGCTGGCTATCAACGCCCAGTGGAGCAGCCCCAGGACCTGGAGAGACAAGGAGGTTATATATATTATATTATATATATATATATATATATTATATTATGGTATATTATTTGTCCTACTGAAGAAGACAGTGAGAGAGAGAGAGAGAGGGATGAGGTGGGACAGAGAGTTAAAGATGCTGGGTGTAGCATTTTTACATATCAATATACTGTATGATCGTCAAATGGCGTTATTCTCCAGCCAGTGCTATTGTTAGTGCCGGTGTTTCTCAAAATCAAGACTACATTTCCCATAAACCCTTGCTTCCTGTTACGAAGAGGATGTTGATGTGGCTTTTTAATTTCTCACACTCCCTCTCTCTCTCTTTCTCTCTCACTTGATATGATAGGATGGTCTATTATGTATGCAGAGATTATGTTTCAATTTATACACACATGACACACACACACACACACACACACACACACACACACACACAGTAGGGAGGCGCTCAAAGGTTGACCTTTACAAGGCACCCATCTTAACAACGAACTCCATTCTGCACAAGAGGGACACTGCGATTATAACCCAGTTTTACAGAGTAACAAAGTGAACTATTAACTGTTACTATCATCTACAGCCATGTATTGACTCATGCCCCTTCTCTTCATCAAGCTCTCTGGACAGTGGCTCCCAAGCTTTTCTATGTTAAGCATCACGAAACAGAGACACATTATGGCTTGGACTCCAGTTTGATAAGTGAGAGAACAGTAGGGAATCAATAGTGAGATCATCTTGTTAAGGGAGACAGTTAATGAAGGTTTATTAAGGACCAAACAGATGTCATATATGTTTGATGCGGAGCACTTTATATTTTCACCGCCCATTTTTGAGGCAACTTCAAGCACACCTTAAGCAGCTCCAATATTTTCAAGCTGTTTCTGGATGCATTTTATAACACACAGTCTGCTGGGCGCATATTATTTATTAATATTGGATGAGGGACTGGATGTCGTGAAACAGGAGATTGGCTAGAGTTACGCTCTGTACAAATATCCCATCACTTTATTGGGCCTCTTCTATTTATCTCCCATCTAAAGTGCATTAAGCACTTTAGGTAAAATTGAAAGGGTCGGTAGTCACATAGAGAGGCAGGAAAGCCTAATACAACTCTTCTGCATACTATTCTCCTCTTCTTCAAATGCAATACTAACTGCAGATGTTAGATGAATGCGCTCGAGTAGAAAGTAGGTACAGTTTGGTTTGAATACTTCAAATAATAATTCTCTAGTAAAAGTGTCTGCCTCTCCCCTTTCTATGTTTTTGTTGCCAGAGTATGCGTAGGGATAATGGAATCTGATGTCACCATGCAGTGACACACACACACACACACACACAGAGAGAGAGAGCGAGAGAGAGTCTTTGACACTACTAAACAGAGGCTCAGTCAAATTCTTGATGTTGCATAAGCTGGCATTTAGGGATCAGGACAAATGATTTTCATATCAATAATCCTTCCGGGAAATTTCTCACTGTTCCCTCACCTTCCTCTCAGATACAGGTATGAACACAGACACACACACACACACACACACACACACACACGCACACACACAGACACACACACACAGGCTACTAACTATCCATACATCGCTGCTCTATTAGAAGAATCATGGAAGGGAAATCCAGGAAAAGTCTCTTTCCTGAGCAGAAGCAGGAAGGTCATAAGAAGAAAATGTCATGTTTTTACCTAAATAAATTTGTCCTGTGGAACACTGAGAGCGTCACGCCTTTTCTCACAGAGATTCAGGAAGCTTAACACCTTTTGTACCACAGCTACTGTTATTTTTATTACAAAATACACTGAAATTCATATTCTTACTATAATTACAGTACACTTAGACATTGACAATATGTTTCTATTTTGCCATAGCTGGTTCTACTGCTACCTGTGGACCTGTAATTCACCCGGCCTTAACTGAAAATGTACTGGTTAGATTGTTGGATTTGGTTACATCATGATACCAATGCATTGTTTCAAATAGAGAGAAAGCCGGTGCCTGCTGTCCAGCTTTCCCAACTCATCATTTGTTATTATATTTTGTTACTATACAATTACAGCGTCATTATGGAAATGACTGAAGGAGCTGTAATTTAATTTCCTTTACTAATTAATGAGTGAAAGTTGAAAGGAAATGAGTGAAAGTTGAAAACAAAGAAAGCAGACAGACTACTCTCATCGAAACCTGCCCCAGGCTAGCTTAAAGTCGGTATTGTATGAACAGTCAAACAGGTGGAGCATCCTCACACACACACTCAGTATATATTTCACCAGTGCTTCTCCTGTATTAACTCACATCAATATCAAATCAAAACAATATTAGAAACACCATGACCTAACCTAGAATATGACGAATTTATGACTAAATTTGACAATACAATGCAAAGTAGTCGATCAAGAACACTTTTAGCACTTCACCCATCACAGTAACCAAAGCTGGTACTGAAATATATATGGACATCAAGCCACATCTACCACTGCTATGAGAATCACAGGGGAAACACTGTATCTTTTATTAACCTTTATTTTATCCAAGGAAGGTTTTCTGAGCACAGATGTTTTCCAGCAACACCCTGCTTTATATTCATACAGGTACACACATTCACACCAAGGGCAGATTGATGGTAGCGACTGAGGGAGAGGAGAGTGTTGCTCCTTCACTTTCCCCTCTGAGATTGTCCTCGCTAATTCGGCGATTCAAATCCTCCCAAATCAAGGCTATAGCCCCTCCTGATATTTACTCATACAGTTGAGTCAGGTCCAACTCAAATAATTCTAATGGCTTTAGTGCAACACTAAACCTTATCTTTGTTTAAAACTATCTGTAACTAGTGCCTAAACACATGTCATCAAGATAGAGCGAACCTGTGACATTCCAGACACTTTGATCAATGGAAACAATTTTACTGCATCTTAAAAGATCACTTCAAAGATAAAGTCAATTATTGTTCTCTAATGTCTGTATTTAATTGGACACAACTCTTTGCTCACACTACTACAGCTACTCAACTTGTCTATCAGTGAGGGACAGTTGACCACAGAGTAACTATATATATTTATAGAGGGGAGGTTGCTGCCTTTTTAAGGGGCTCATCAGACACAGGTGTGCAGGACATGGTATCTACAAACCAAGCCTTATTCCAAATCAATGCTGGCCACAGTTTTGTCTGTAGACCTAGACCATCAAGAGCCGACAAAGCTTGTGACTCATAAAGCATGGGGAAGTGAGAAATGTTCAACCGTCAGATACTATACAGTATGAACATTAACTTTAACGTGGTCAGTAGTCTCATTGTAAAAGCCTTTGTGCATGGAGGCTGAGTGGTTGTAATTAATGGGATGCCTGAGAGGGGTGTGACAGCAGGAGACGAGGGCCTCCAGGGGACAAAGATCTACCTGTCGGTTAGCAGGCCAGTCACATGCTCTCGTCTGCAACGGGACAGAGTCTCGTGCAAATACATCCTGACTGGAAGGGTTAATGAGATCGAAGCTGAGGCGCAGTACTGCTATCTTGATTCTGCCTGTCCCCGCCTCAGTCTCAAAACACGTTCTGCTGAGGAACAGGGAGAGCAAACATGACGCACCTCTGCTGGTGCCTCATTTATAGACAAGTCTTATGTACATAAATAGAAATCCTTATGAATGTAATTGTCTATAAACTTTTAACTAGAAAGTTCTCAACTACACCAGCCCCTGAACTGACCTGACATCTGAAAAAAGCAAGAAGGGGTATTACTATAAAAGTGCACACACACAGCACAGCAAAATAGGAAAGGCCTTGACCAATGATAATCAGTTTTGTTGCTGATAGCCAGTGACATTTACAATGCAGCAACTGAAGCTTGTTTACATGCATTCAAATCCCTGTGGCACAAGATAAAGAGCGCACATGCAGCTTTATTGGAAAGTTGGAGTTTAGCACTTAGTGTAGTTTATCTTCAACTCATCTTCAGTAATTAGGTATAACTCCTCTCCACACTGGGGTTCTTCAACTTTTTTAGACTAGTGCTGCTATAGTGTGGGAAGTAAAAAAAAGACAAACTCAAGGGAGTTTGGACAGAACTGTACTGAATAGAGTAACATAGAACAGAGCAGACCAGACCAAAACAGAACAGAACAGAACAGAACAGACCAGACCAGACCAGACCAGACCAGACCAGAACAGAACAGAACAGAACAGAACAGAACAGAACAGACCAGACCAGAACAGAACAGAACAGAACAGAACAGACCAGACCAGACCAGACCAGAACAGAACAGAACAGACCAAAACAGAATAGAACAGACCAGAACAGAACAGAACAGACCAGACCAGACCAGACCAGAACAGAACAGAACAGAACAAAACAGACCAGACCAGACCAGACCAGAACAGAACAGAACAGAACAGGACAGGACAGGACAGGACAGGAGAGAACAGAGTATACAAAAGAACAAAACTGTACTGGACAGAAGAGAACCGAGCATAAAAGAACAGAATTGTACTGAATAGAACAGAACAGTACTGAACAGAACAGAGTACAACAGAACAGAACTGTGCTGAATATATTGACACTCTTTCTCTCCAAACGCAGCCACTCACTGATTCGCTGATCATGAGCACGGCGGGGATGCTCTTGATAAAGGACATGTCCATCCCGGCGGATGCGCTAGCAGCCAGCCCTCGAAGGCTGTTGCCCCCCTGCTGAGAGGCCTGGGCCTGGGGCGGGCTCGTCTCCGTGGTCACCTTGGACGGGAAGTCTGCCATGATCGCACGGCTGTCCTGGAACCGGCTGCACCAGCTAAAGCAACGTCAAACCCCTTGTGGAGGTGATGCACTCTGTGAATAAAGTCAGTGACCGAACTGAGCAAGTTCGCCTCCTCAAAGAGAGTTTGGTTGTCTTTCACTCCTCGCAGAAACGTGGGCCGCTGGCTCTGCTCCCTCTTTGTAGAAATAGCAGTAATCAAGTAGTTTATGTACCTGAGGTATTACCTAAGGTGAGGTATTCAGTGACCATTGACTTGGTCTGCCAGACTGAATGTTTCAAGAACTTCAGTAAAGTCCAAAACACAATTATTTCCTAAGAAGCTGATAAAAAAACGTGTCTCAGCAATATTACACACAAGTACACACTGTCAACGGTTAGAAAAACAGTCCAGCAGTAGTCTGTCCTTGCTCCAGAGAGAGAGTTCCAGGTCCAGATATCTAGCAGTCACTAATCTCCACCTCAACTAACAGGTGCCTAATGGTGGTGGGGTGTGTGTGTCTCTCTCTCTCTCTCTCTCTCTCTCTCTCTCTCTCTCTCTCTCCCTCTCTCTCTCCCTCACTCTATCTCCCGCAGAGTGTTTGTCATGCTCTCTCTATCTATTTTGCTCTCTCTCTCTCTCTCTCTCTCTCTCTCTCTCTCTCTCTCTCTCTCTCTCCTACCATCTCTATTTCTCTCAGGCACCTCCCATATGGCTCCCAGAGGCCCAACCCGCCTCTCACCTGAGCGACACATCAACATGAATTAACACCTGTTTGAAAACTGGGAGGAGGGAGGGAGGCAGAAAGACAGAGAAGGATGAATGGAAGGGGGAAAAGAGGAGGACAAATTATCTAGGAGAGTAAACAATTAAAAGTAGAGGTAAGAGACAAAATGAAGGGAGAGAGAGAGACTATGGGAACCACTCACATTATGTGACACATTAACATGAGGGAGGGAGGGAGCTTTCTCCACTGGCATAGTTACAGCGTTTAACGCTGACAGGACAGACCAGAGGGTTCCTCCTGTGCCTCTGGGCACATGAAGGGAGTAAACAGTTAGCCAAAAAATTGAAGATGTCAAGGTGTGTAACAAGATTAGCCAGAGGAAAATAATCTGGAAAAAACTCTTTCTTCTGGGGCAGCGGATAGTTGCGGAACAGGATTAGGGCCACATGTAAACAATTTATTTGAGTTCTGAGGTTAATCTCGGAATTCTGGGTCTAAAGTCAGAATTCTGAGAAAAAAGTCAGACTTTAAACTTTTCTCCTCAGAATTATGAGATTAATCTCAGAACTCAAATAACTCAACAAATTTCCTGCATTTCTACACCACCTAACCACCACCTCTTGGATTAAGTCAAGAAACAGCAACCCTGTATAATGTTAACCAAAATGAGCCAGAGTGCAACCTGAGATCATCGGGCCCTCCTTATTTTGATCTCATTTTTATGTCTTTCTTCTCTTTCAGGCACCTGACACACACAGTGACTTCACCTGGCAGCACTGACCTGAGTCCCGTCTTTCATCCTCATCATGTTTCTCTTTGTCGTTATTGTATGTATTATGTTATTGTACATTTTACTGTTTGTCCCAACCCTTTTTTTCCTTATAAGGTTTTTCTTGAGAGTTTTTCCTTGTTGAGGGTCTAAGGTTGGTGGTGCCAGGTAGGCCAGGCCCAGCTTGGTAGGATAAAGTAGGGCCTGTTATGTCTTTCCATCTTATTTTGTGTCTTGTGTTTTGTTTTGTGTCCTTGTGTTTTACTTTGTCGCATCATTTTGTTCTGACGTGACTTATGCCACTTTGCAACTTTACAAATAGATAAATATAGTCAATATTATTCTATATTATCATAAGAAACAACAATGCAATAGGCTACTTGTACACATTCATTCATTCCCTAACCCTATTCAGGGTCAAGGGAGGGTGGGAGCCTATCCCAGCATGCATTGGGTGGACACATAGTACATGGTTTTTATTATTTTATGTATGTTTTAATATATGTCTGTTTATCTCTGTGTATGTATTACTGATTACTGGTTTGTTTGTTTATTTAGGGGGGGAAATCAACTCAAACCATACAGGTTTACAAGATAGGTATGTAAGGTAATGCCAATTATCTGGTGGATCAATTAGTTACATTATTTGGGGTGAAGAACTCGCATAATATGTGTGCGTGCGTGCGTGCGTGTGTGTGTGTGTGTGTGTGTGTGTGTGTGTGTGGGAGGGGATGTCAACTGTCAAATTGTTGAAATAAATGTGTACAAGCCAGTAGCGCTTTGACACGGGCAGACATGTGCCTGCTATCATAGGATGTATTTCTATCGGTTAGGACGGTCGCAGTGAATCTCTACCGTCTTTCTTCCGCTCCCTGCCTTTTGTCAAAAGAAGTGTGAAAAGTGTTTGTCAGAAGTGGGATTCGAACCCACGCCTCCAGAGGAGACTGCGACCTGAACGCAGCGCCTTAGACCGCTCGGCCATCCTGACGTGGAAACAGTAAAAAGAAACATTGGCTTTTATTCATAAACCACCGATGATGTACATGGTTCAGTTGTGTCCCCACAGTTTGTTGAAGATCAGTGGATTTGTATTTACTGAAAAAACCGTTATTTGTGTCTGAGCAGAACCGCAGCAGTGGCCCGGTTTTCAAACACAGCTCTCTTGCGCCCTCTGCTGGTGTAGCTCGGAAATCCAGACTACAGTGACCGGTCAAAACCAAAACCTACAGTCTATGGTCAAAACCAAAAACATGAATGCGTTCAAAACTGGCACCTACTCAAAATATTACTTACACTTTACAAACATCCATCCTGGTTATTTTGGCTATTTTTGTGGCTAAATTACGAACTTCTGTGAAATTTGTGATAGTTTCAGCATGTGTGGAAACGATAAAGGCAGATTTCCATTCCAAATCCCTAATGTATTTAACATGTAATGTAAAATCCCAACTGTATTTAATACACACATGGACACTTAAACTTATTAAAACCCAAAAGTATATTGAACCGTCAATAGCACAGAGCAAAATAAAAGCATCCAAGCAGTTCAGAGCGAATGTCACAATGTACCCTATCCAACATAATGCACAATACAACTGACATCATTACAATATCCACAAATTGCATTAACACAGATATAGGCACTGGGAAAACATGAGCAGGAAAATGTAAAGACATGACTGATGGGTGAGGTCTGTCTCTGTATGTAGCCTACCGAGGTTTTCGGGCTGGTGGCCAGCTAGAGACGGTCACAGCACAGGGGAGGAAACTGGTCTGGTGATGTCATGATTTGCTCATGATTGACTGATACTATTTAACAGATGGAATTTGTTGGAACTACTGGTGACCACGTTGGGTGAGATCAGCAGCAGATCTGCATGTTTTATTGCTATGGAGTCATGCAGGACCTCGATGAAGATTCAGGGAGAGTCACTGACTTTCTCTGACCGCTGCTGATGACCTGCAGTTTGCCCTCGGATCGGACTCATGCAGAAGGTTAAGCTTGATTCTGTTATGGCTCTGTGGAACTGAACCAGCGCTGCCCTACAGAGGATGAAATTGTTGTTGCTGGAGGACGTGAACCTGCTGCTGGGCCTTCTGGGTCACATGTTGACGTTCTCCTCCCCATTGTTGTCTTGGGAAATGATCGTTTGCAGGAATTTGAATGACTCAACTCTGATGGTTTTTGAGCCATTGATGTCAAGGGGAGGGAGTGGCGGTGGCTGCTTCCTATATCATTGCATTGGGTTTGAGGGAGTTCAGTTCCAGGTCAATGTGGTTGCACCATCTCTTCAGCAGATTAAGTTACTCTTGGAGATTAGGGCTCTCAGGGTGTTATCATCTGCACACTTTTGGGGTTTAACTGATGGGTGTTTGGAGATGAGAGTCATTTGTATGGGGAGAGAAAAGAGTAGAGGGAGAGTGGATCTGAGGTGTGTTTGCCCTGTCTCACATACTGTAGGTGATTGGTGATTCACTGAAGCAAAAGCAATTAATTATAGATTTCAAGATCAGCCACTGAGATGAATAATCAATACTCTCTGTGCATGTGTTTTGCTTGTCTATGTGTCTGTTACTGTTGTCCAAATGTCTCAACAGATGACAGTGGGAAACAGCTATATGGTTGGTTGCTACATTTTAATGTACACCAGATGGGATCCACACCAAGGGCAATATGGAGGAGAAGCCTATTTGATCTGAATGGTTGGTATTCTGGGGTCATGTACATTTTTATAACCTTGGTGAAGCAACAGAAACTCGCAAAAATGAAAAAAAAAAATCAGAAAGAGGCCAATTGATGCAAAAGACTGAAATGTATTTATTAACAAAACGTGCTCATAGTGAATATTCCTTAAAGTAAAAATATTCAACACGGACATCTTTTTGCTCTCTTCATTTTTATAACCTGAAATTTATATTTGGGAAAAAAGCAAATACCATGAGATCCTGTGATATTTTGGCCACATGGCTTTGCCCTGGATTGGGCTCATTGAGCGTGAGACTGAATTTCAGTAGGTGGGCCAAAATTCCTTCTCATGCTTACAGGGAGAAGATACAAAAAACCCAATATTTATTGGTCTATTCCCGGCATGCTGTGGTCCGAGGAAGAGTTACAGTTTCCCCTGGCTCTCACCTCTGTGCTAGGATTATTGATATTAAATCTCAGACCATAAAACCTTTTGTATATACTGTACATGCTCAGTAGACCATTGTAGAGGCAGACCACACACACACACACACACACACACACACTGAAAGGTGACATGGGATCTGAAATACTTTCTTATCCTGCTGTCTCGTCAATTTAGATAACGAGTTTTGTTTGCTGCTTGTCTTTTCGTGTTTGTTGCTGGAAATGGAAACCAAAATACAAAACGTTTTAATTACATCCCAACACAGATGGCATGTTCCTTTCCACATTATACTTTTTACAATAAATCCCCCCACTGCTGACCTGTACTATTTGAAGTCCACGCTACAATGAGGGGCATAAACCACAGACCAGTATAGAAAAAAATTGAGCAATCCCAAGCTATACATGATTTTGCTTGATGTTGCCTTGACCGCTAGAGCTGCAAATCTAAACATGTAAAACCTAGAGTCCAACATATAGATCACATATCACTGCTCTCCAGTAACAAAATGTTATACCTCCAAATAGCCAGCTTTTCAGAAATTGATTAAAAAATGATGAATTTTCCCACTGCCTTTTTGCATTTTGAGTTTGATATGGGTCACAAAACTTATTCAGAACTCCAAACACCATGTAAACTTTCATTATAATTAAAAAATAAAAATGGAATAACAAGGACTTCATGCAACAGCAGCAACAAGTTGTCTGTAAGTGCAGAGAAACCACTGGAAGTGCAACAGCTGACTACATATCAGAAAAGAGCTAATGATGATGACATGATAATAGGTGGTGACACACTTTACAAATGAAATGTGTGACAGGACACGTCCTCTAACAGATTATGTTGGTGTTTTTTTTTGTTACAAAATAATTCCATGGTGTGGCTTCTTTTTTGTTGCTGGGTCAAAGGTCACACAAGTGTCGTCCAAGGGAACAAATTTTCTGTTGGTGGTGAAGGGGGCCAGAATGAAAAGATCACAGTCACAGTGAAGTAGCATTTTGAGAGCTTCTTGTTTCTGTACATACTACCAGTTGAAACAGAATGTTGGGGCTGGGCATAATGTGGGGAGGCATCATTCAAAAGTATCCACAATATAAAAAAATCTGCAATTACATTATTGGTTTAAATTTTTATGTAAGCCTACTGGTACACCATTAAAAATAGCCACTAAAAATACACCTTTTTCCAAAAAGAAAAAAAAAGGATGATATTGATATTTAAAAAAATGACAAAATATAGAAAATGATGTCAAATATTTTTTTTTACATGTATGTAAAAAAAAATGTATATATTGACATGGAACAGGGAATGTATCTTTGCTTCATGTTTGATGCTACTGTAAAAATCGCACTCCCTCTTGTATCCCTCTTGTATGTTATTGCTTAAATTGATGTATATACTGTGCATGTATGCATGTATGTGTGTGTGTCTCAAGGGCCCATGCAGAAAGACAGAATTGAATGTCTTTACTCTGTGAAAGTGCAGTGAAGTGGCTGCTGCTCTCAGTCCCTGCCCTGCAGTGTGTCACTGTATTAACAGTGTGGTGTGAGCAGCAGGAGGGGGGGGGGGGGGGGGTCGTCAGGAGGCTGAGGTCAGACAGACACCCCGTTTTCCCGAAACATGACTATCCCGGCATTCCACAACTCAGCATCACACTGGTAGAAAACCTGTTTTCCAGGCAGGCAGATGCACTGTCACTAAAGCACATATTTACCCTCCGAGGTCTTCTGCCTTACTTCACGGGTCGATCAGTAATGTGTGTGTAATGTGTGTGTGTAACAGGGAGCATTTCTACTGCCAAGGTCAGCACACATGCATAAAGCAAGCACAGCACACATGGGATGTAAGAATCACAACACATGTAAAAGATGTACAGTGCTTGATTGATGCTGATTTTAAGCATTGACATATTTAGCATTTCTGTAAAACTATCATATCATAATGGAAATACACTGGTATACTGGTGATGAGGTCCAGGTCACACACCAAACAGATTGTGAAACATGCAGCCAAATCTCCTGGTCATTGCTGGGAAATCATATTATCATTACAGCAAGAAAACAGCAGAAACATAAGTTAGCTAACCAGGGTTGTTTTTCCTTTTTTACCAAAGGTCATATTTATTGATATTCAGCTGTGTCATTCCCTCTGATGACTGATCACCAGTCCCGTCGTCATAGTTTGTTTTAATTCAAAGTACTTGCTAGATTAACTCCATTTCACTTTTTTTCTTAACATTTTTTTTTTTAACATTCAACATTTTTCTGTGCCTTGTTCAAAGACCCTTCAGCAGTAGTTGTTGAGATTTTCCCAGCAGGTCTGGGATTCAAACCTTCTGGTCGCAAGAGCACTTCTGAGCTGCTCCAATTCAAAATCAACATGCAATGCCTTGAGGCATTGAGGCTTACAGTAATAAAAATCAAGCACTAATCAAGCCTTTTGGAACTAGTCATCTTAATTCATCAAACAAAAAAAAAAGAAATTCTTCCATTTGCAGTGACAGATATGTACCTCTGTCCTTCCCAATGGGGAATTCACCACCAGTTTCTGTGTGACAGGCAGGGAATCTGGCCAGTATACAAAGGAGGAATTGTGGGAGCAAAGTGGGGCGGCAGGGTGAATAGTTGTTAGAGAGACTGTCTCCAAAACGGTCACACAACAGCTGATGCTTTGTGTTGAAGTGTCTGTGAGCTGAACCTCCACCTCCTCATCCACTCTAAGTTGCTCTGGATAACACATGTAAATATTTGACAGTGCTTCTCAGTAGTTGATGTTCTGTACAATCCAGTCCAGTGCCTTGATGCTTTCATTTGTGCGTCTTTGTGTTCCCAAAAGTCTTCTTCTATCGCCATTAGGACTGAGTTTATACCAAGGAACTATATTGAATGACATGAACCAAGTCATGTGTGTGTCTACAGGTGAGTCAGTCAGTGTGAGGGGTTTCAACTGTACGTCACTTTATGACTGTGAGTGAAGGTGTTTACATATGTGTCAAGTGTTAAGTCTGTGTTGTGTGCCCATGTGTTGTTACGCGTGTAGCTGTGTCTACACCATAGTGAGTGTGTGTGTGTGTGTGTGTGTGTGTGTGTGAAGCCTACAATGCCACACTTTTATGTGTCAGTGTAGGTCATCATTTTAGCACAGTAGTGACGATCGTCTACGCTATTTAATGTGTGTCTGTGTCTGTGTGTGTGTGTGTGTGTTTTGACTGGGTGTGTGCATCTGATTGTGTTTATCATCTGTGCTATTTATTGTATTGTGTTGATTGTGACTGTGTGTGTGTGTGTGTGTGTGTGTGTGTGTGTGTGTGTGCGTGTGTTTATTCTCAGTGCTATCAATCTGCCAGCAGACTCATTATCTGCCTGTTTTCTGCTCCCAGCCAGACAATACAGCTGCCATCACCAGCTATCTGCGGACACTGAGGTATGTAACACTGTGCAGTGAGCTTACGTGTCCACCGGGACCCGGGACGTCCCTTCACACCACTGGCTGCTTTTTGTCTCGGTCCACTTTAAACACACTGGCCTGCGCACAGACTGTCAACAAGCTCCACTGACTCGCATGGCATTTTTCAAAGAGCAGAGGAGTGTGTTAAAGACTACGCCGACTTGTTGGGAGTTTAGCCTAAAAAGCTCTGTCTGGTACGCATGCTAACGCTTTAGCATGTTAATCGTAGGATCGTTATCCTAAAAGTGAGAAAATGGGAACTTGTAGCAGCTGTAGGCAGGGTGATTAGTTAATGTTAATGACATGTGTCTAAACCTGCCAGGCTTGTTTTGGGAACTGGTAAAATAGACAAAATTTGCCAAAAAATGCACTCTTTGAAGTGAGCAAAGTTAGCCAGACAGCTAATGTTTAAATAGCCTACTGCTGATTTGTGATGAACTTTGCTAATGAATAAGACTGAGATTTTGTTTTCAGAAGTTATGATTCTCCCATAACTTCAGGTCATTCAATAAAAACCAAAACCAATACCAACTTTGGATTTCTAAGGTTTATCTTCATACTTAGGATAGGATAATGCTAATTGCATATGATTACTTAACATAGTGCTAAAGAATTAGCATGCACACACCCAACTATCAGAGATGATTCTGAGCCTGTAAGACTCTGAGGAAGTTTAGGGGAAAGTACTACATGATGATTAAGAATTCTCTGTTGTGACATCTGTTCCCTTTTTTAACTAACTGCCGGATACACACATATTCACACATCGTCACACACACAAACACACAAGCACATGCACACAGGCAAAAGGTCATATCTTAACTCCGTAGATTGACACATATCCTGCTGTGTATTCAAATCAGGATAATGATCAGTTTTACTATGACATGCTGAACTTGTCACCTTTCTTTTCAGTATACGTGACTCACTTACTATTAACCACATTTGTCATGACCCCCAATTTCTCCATTTTGGTATGATGGTTGAGGGTTTTTATATATGCATTTCACATATAGGCTACTGTAGATGAGTATGTATTGTTATTTTTACGTGGATGGTGTGTCACGCAATAAATGTTTACATTCCTACAATCATAGGCAAGCAGTATGAGACAATAAGATTATTAAAAAAGATTAGATTTTGTTCACACCCTGTCTCTTAGTGTCATATTCCCAGATTCCTCTCTGCAACTGTCAGAAGAACATGGACACACCATGATAACAGCCTTTCTGTTATCACTGTGACCTGAAACTAACTTAGCAAAACAGACACACTTTCAATAGACTTGTTCCATCTTTCTATAACAATATTTATCCTTCCTTTCTATTATTATTTTCTAATGTTTGACTGGAATGTCTGGATGCCAGTCAGGTCTAAGCCTGGTGAGTCAGTGACAGGGTCAACCCCGAGGTCATTTATGTAATATTGCCTTATCTCATTGCCTTTCATTTTACACCCCAGCTCGCTCTCTAAGATCCTCCTCTGAGAAGCTACTGGTTGTACCTTGTGTGAGATGTAAAACCACTGGTCAATCCTCCTTTAGTTATTATGGTACAAAACTATAGAACACCAAACTATGGACTTAAAACTGAAAAAAACTGAACTATGGACCTTAGAGAGGCAGAGACAGTAGGCAAATTATATCATTTGCCTACTGTCATATATAACTATCATATATAACATATATATATTATATTATATATCAAATTGTGATCTTTATAATGATATTTTCGTTGGCTAGTAGTTGTATCTATATCTGAATGGCAATAGCAAGGAGCTTGCGCTTGTCGAGATCCATGCTTCTGTGTTTACAGGTTATCCACCTGCCTTTTTTCAAAAAACGCCACGTCTCCGTTTTGCATTCCAATCAGACAAAGAACAGAAATGACAGATCCGTATATGAATATCATATGTTTCACCCATTTCTGTCTGGCCGTTCCCTTATACTCAATCTGTAACTGAGGGGAGAGGAATGGTCACAACATTAGTGACCTGGGAATGCTGCGGGAAGGTTGCTGGTTCAAATCCCTCTACCAGCTGTAACAACGTTAGCACACCATCGCAATATTTAATCTAGTGGCAGCCTGATGTGCCATAGGAGAGGATGTTACTGGAGGTTACTCCTCTGTTTACTGGAACAGTGGTGAGGCAGCAGAGGCTGCCCCAGTATTGCTACACTTAAATACACACACACACACACACACACAGATGCACTGACATACAGACACACACAAGCATGCACCATACACACACACACACGCACATGCATACACACACACACACACACACACACACACACATATGTATATGCGTGTGCACGTAAACACACACACTACCGCTTCCACCGCCAGCCCTCCATACCATATAACAAAGACCCCAGTGTCTGAGCTTGGATGAGAGGGGGAAAGACAGTTACACACACTTCACACTTTCACTCACCCACCCACCCACACACACACACACACATGCGCGCGCATGCACACAAACTCACACTCACTTGTGCTAGCTGACACACACTGTAGTAAATAGTTTGGCTTTAGTCTCACTTTTGTCTGGAAGGAAAATATTGAAGTGGGCCGAGATACTGTTGCTTCATCCAAACACACACACACATAATGCAGACATACTTACACACTCATACACACACTAACATACACACACTTTCAGAGGAACTGTAGGAGTCAGATGTGATGTCAGAGGTCACTGAGGGTGGTGAAGTGTATGGGTGAGTGTGAGTGTTTTGGGGGGGGTGTCTGTAGGTGTGAGTGTGTGTGTGTTTCAGAGGTGGGAGGGGCTTGTCTTGTGTTGTATAAATACAGGGTCATGATGGAGACTGGGTTAAGAAAGCTTCAAGGGCTTCAACCTGACAACGGCGTGAAGACACTTCAGAGCGTCCAGACCCACCGTAAAGGGACAGCGCAACATTTTATAGAAGAGGAAGAAAATCAGACAAGGATTATTACTTAGGCTGCAATGGCTAACCACAATGGTAAGTGTTGTTTTGATCTATCTATCTATCTATCTATCTATCTATCTATCTATTGATCCTGTCTGTCTCTTGCTCTCTCTGTCTTTGGTCCATATTACAAATGTTGCTAAATGCTGCAGCTGATTGCGATATCTGTGAAAAAATGTGCTGCTGTATGAATCTACACTAGGTTGTGATATGACCCAACCTCATTCCATCAACAAATACCAGGACAGTTTTTCAGTCTAGTTAGACCAGGAATACAAAATCAAGCCGGCCGAGCAATCAAAACATATTGAAATCAGGATTAAAGTAATTTCTGTGCATTGTTTTATGTTTTGAGATGACTTCAGCTCAGTGGCCAATCTTCTGCCAGTCTGACCTGAGAACCAAAATACTTGAAATATGTCCAAACAAATCTGAACTGGAAACCCAAATGTGAAACTATGATAATGACAATTAGGAGAGGAGAGGAGAGGAGAGGAGAGGAGAGGAGAG